>NC_056743.1:1674874729-1675117229 GCF_019279795.1 Protopterus annectens
TATATATATATGTGCAAACATCACTGACATGCATACATATATATATATATATATATATATATATATATATGTATATATCTATGTGCAGACATCACTGACATGCATATGTATATATATATATATATATATATATATATATATATATATATATATATATATATATATATATATATATATATATATATATATATATATATATATATATATATAGATAGATAGATATAGATATATAGGTTCACTATGGAAGACCAAACGCCCATATTACTGACGCTCGGAATCCCGAGACCAGAACACCGAAAGACCAGATGATCGCAAGACCAGAAGCACAAATTTCATAATCCCGATGTTCGGAGATTTTGAGTTAGCACTTCTGGTGTTGTGGTTCAGGTAAGTATGTGTGTGTAAGCGTGTTTGTGAGGGGCTTTAGTGAGTGTTGTGAATGTGGTGTGTGTGTGTGTGTGTGTGTGTGTGTGAGGGACTGTAATGTGTGGGTGTGAGTTTGTCTTGTGTGCGTGTTTGTGTGATCTCGCAGTTAGAATATTAAAGTAGGGGGGGGGGGTGAAGTGTAAGTTTATTTGTTTTTTTATTGGGGAAGGTATGTGTCTGTGTAGGTGTGTACTGTATGTGTTACAAATGTTCACGATTTTGAATTTCGCACTTGTGGTCCATCGGTCTTGTAGTCTTTCGGGTATTTGGTCTCGGGTTTATATGCGTCAGTATGGTGGGTTTTCGGTAATGTGTAGTGAACCCATATATATATATATATATATATATATATATATATATATATATATATATATATATTTATATATAAATATATATATATATATATATATATATTTCGTATTAGTTTGGAACAGTAATACATGTGTAGATTGGAATGTGTTGGTTCACAGACTACAGTACATTACAATGTACAGTACATTACAATGTACTGTACATATGTACAGAAAGTGACTGTCCCATTTGTGATCATTATAGTGAAATGCATATAGTATAAGGTGTAGTCTCAAGACTATGAAACATGCATACACCTCGGATGGCTTAGTGGTAAATCCCATGACTATAGTGCACATTGTCCAGGGTTCGACACCTGCGATGCTTTACAAATGTTTTTTACTGGAGAATAAGGCTCATTTAAACAGTTGTAAGCATGTTTAGAAGTGTTTGTGTGACATTATAGCAGCGGTTAAACACAGTTAAACAAACTTTTTAAATTATAACCTGTGCGAGCAAACGCGGCCACATCCACTAACTACTTAGGATATATGCATGTCAGTGAAATAACATCTCACTATGTGCTGACATAACATTACATTCTCTGTTGACTGCACTCTGCAGCACACATGGGTTTATATGGGTGACGATTACTACCTATCTATGCAAGCTGTGGTTAAGGTATACTTTTGCACATGATAAACATCCCTGCCTTTATCGGGATTGTAACCTCAAATGCACAGATTCTATGCAGTTGCTGTGACTATTACACTGTTGACATTAACGTTGCTTCTGCATTTCCTATTTAGATGATTTCTATGTGTAGGTTAGGCTAAGCAAAGGGCGGGAGCCCCCAAACTCACTGAGCTTCACGTACTCTTGAAATAACAACATATAACAAATGTACTGCGAGATAATACATTACATTCCTAACTACCTTAGGCATAGTTCCTCACTGACACACTTCAAGGGAAACCTTGTTGTGTGAATGGGTAACAGACTATACATCCCTGGGATCAGGTGTCCCAGAACAATACAGCCAGGGAGTGGGGGAGCCTGTCCAGTTTGATAGATGTGAGACCTGTTGGGAGAATTGAATGGTGTTGAACTGTCATATTAACATGCTTTCTTTAGATCACTATGTGCTCCTATCACCCTCCACAACAACAGCTTCCAGCAACGCTGTCTGGAATTGCTTCATTGGCTATGCTTGACAGAGGTTCAGTTACTTCATCAATGGTGCAGGGAAAGCCAACATACTGTAGGTATGCTTCTAATTGCCCTTGGGCAGATAGGTAGTAGGCTATCTGTGAACCTCTAATATGCAGGCCATCACAGCCATAATATGTGAATAAACAGACCTTCAGATCACAATATACAGTGAGAAATCACCATGTAGTCAGGAAACAGTTAAGTACAGCAAGAACATACAGAACACTGATACTTAGTCACTCCAAAAGCCTATCTTGGAAGCTAGAAGACTTGTATAAGTTTAAGGCTTTCTATTGCTTACCAATCAGTTACCTACAGGGGAGATGAAAAACAAGCACAGATGGGGAACATGCATGTAATGATACCATACCAGCCTATGTGTCAGCCTTAAGTTTTGGAATACTGGCCAAGGCTATTGGCGCCCCCATGGTGCCTTATTTAGGAGAGTCTCGAAGGTGAATACCAGCTCTGTAAACAGCACAATAGCAGATTCAATGAGGGTTATGCTACTCAACACCAGGGGTTGTGAACACAGCATGCATGCACTCACAGCACTCCTCAGGATAGACAACATCAACATCTGTGCAGTAACTGAAATCTGCCTTAAGGCTCCTGAGAGCACACCAGCACTACCGGACTACAACCCATACCACACATTTCAGCCACAGAACATGGACTGACAGACATGGAGGAGCTATATCCATATTCATCAGGGATACCTACACCACCAGGTTAGTGGGGCAGCATGATACCTCTGAGATCATCCATGTGCAGCTAACATCAGCCACAACTGCAATGTAAACTGTGGCCTGCTATGGATCACCCTCCATGACCCAGGACCTCCACTCCGCCTACCTGGAGACAGTGGAGATCATGACAGTTCTAAGGCACACCCTGGCATTGTTCGATGTCAATTACCATGCCATTAACTGGGAAACTTAATCTGGTACTAACTTCCAGGCCCAGCGCTTCCTGGAATTTATCACCTCATATGCCCTGTATCAGGTGGTAACCTCCCTAACGTGGGGTGGAAACTACTAGTAGGGGTCATCATCAACATGGGAAACAGGTGCACCACAGCGGAGGTTAACCGGTCACTGGTTAGATCTGACCATGAACTATTCACTGTTTCCACACCCTAGCATCTCCCCCACCCACGGATACCAGTGTACACCTTTCCTACAGCTAAACTTACACTACTAATGACAGGGGTGGGGGGTTTCACAGTCCCCGTGCTAAGGGGAAACATTGCTCAAGAGACAGACAGATTTACAAATGCAGTCAATAAGCACCTACATGGATGTATGGATCATGCCATCACTGGTAAACCAGGACTCACTCCTCCTAGACAAGGACACCGGTCTGGTGGACCTCTGTAATAAACAGGCTATACTACAGAAGTAGGACAGTGTTCCAGACACACAGCAAATCCCACAAACCGCAGACATCCGTGACCACTATTAGTATGATATGTAGGTCCCTCATGACATCATTCAAGGCTAACATCAGTAGGAGAATACACAAGGATTTGAAAGATAACCACAAAGCCTTCTTTGACTATGTCAAGGATCTATGTGGTGACACACAGATTTGCACTGTGCCGGTGAAATATAGCACAACATATGCTGACCCTACTGATATCGCCAACATCCTTGCAGATACATTCAGTGCATACTTCACCCCATAAAGAGCCCACAACACTACTCGAAAGGTACAGTATCCCACACATCAGAGACACACAGGTGGAAATGACCCTCTCTAACAGCAGAACACAGCATCAATGGAGGCAGATATTATTCCAGACTGCATCTTGCAGACTGTACAAGACAACCTGCCCCCAACCTAATTAAGCTTTCCTACCTCAGCCTCTCCACAGGCTACATGCCTATACAATGGCGCGTGGCAACGGTTATTCCTCTCCATCAAAGTGGACTCACAACTGACCATGGTAACTACCACCCCATAAGCCTAACTAGCCTGGTCTGCAATGGTATGGTTCGCATCCTCATGGCACTCATTACCAAAGACATTGGTAACCTCCGAACACGTGACCCAACCCAGGTCAGCTTGGTTGAGTGCAGTTCATGCGTACTGAACCTGTTTGATGTCTTACATACAGTCACCAAGATGTTAGATGACAGCGGTGGTGGTTCACACAAACTACCTGGACCTCGCCAAGGCTTTTGACACCATGCCCCACTCAGGTATTATTGATAAACACACCAGCCTGTACCTACACCCATACATCACAGGTTGGGTTGCCAATGGGCTTACACACAGAACCCACATGGTATGACTAGCAGTCTCCAGGTCCAACTCTTGACCAGTCACAACTGGTGTCTCACAGGACTCAGTCCTGGGAGCCCTACTGTTTGGTATATATGTCTCAGAGGTACAGGCAAACACAGGTGGACTATGGCAGACCATGTTTGGCAATGACTGCAAACTGGGAGCCTTGATTGATAGTCCATCTAACATAGACATCCCTCAAGGGGCCTCACAGAGAATGTCACAGGGTGCCAAAGACACGGCCTCCAGCCAAGTGCCACTAACTGCATGGTCATTCCATTGTGGAATTGGCACCCACATATTAACACATAAGTGGCAACCACTTTAATACAGATGAGGTAATGGGGTATTTAGGGACTAAGGTAGATAGTGATCTCCCCTTTGACAATCATATCTCCACAGTAGTTAGGACATCCTTCTATGTAGGCCATCTGATTACTAAAGGATTCCCATCTAGACATACTGGGGTTATAGTGCCCCTTTACTCATCACTCATCAGTCCCATCATAGGGTGTAATAACCCATGTGGGATGTACCTCAGAAGACACTTCCAACAGCTGGGGGGGGGTCCACGAATGTACCTCGCCAACGGGAATACTGGCCTCCAACATATGGTCTATGCAGCCAGACTGAATAAACTCCCTGCTTTACTCAGTGGCATCTCATTTACCCAGAGATGATCTCCGCTGGCCAACACAGCTATGTCGAACTCAGGCTTGATGGATATGCTCCACCTATGGGAATCCATGTCACAGTGAGGCACACACTGTAGTGAGCTGCACCTTGCCACAACAATAACTGGAAGATGCTGGAGGGAAAGCTTCCTGTCACAGACATTCCCCATACTTTGAAACAACATCCATAACCACATTATACAGAGCCCCTCACTAACAATCTGCAAGAGAAACCTTGAAGAGTTGATGGGGAACAGTAGATGCACCTCAGGGATCCCACCATTGGCTCTGCTCCACAGTGGGACAGTTAATTAATCAATGGGGTGGCAAAAGCTGACACATTTTGCCTGAGCCTATGAATGGCCTCTGGCAGTTGGCCAAGTACCTACCTATGAATCTATACATACAGTATCTGCATATGCTGATAGCTTAATTTACTGTTCAGGTGTTGACTTACCTTGTGCCAATGGCAGTTGTGTGTGCAATAGTTGAGGGCTGCCTATGTTGGATGCACACAGTAGACTGCCTATACATGACAATTTACAGGTAGTCTTGTGTGTGTGCCATCAATTTTTACTGTGTGTGCAGGTAGAGAAAGGTTTCAGTCCCTAGGTGCCTACACTGTCAGTGTGTGTGCTATACGTTCCCTGTTTGCCAAGGCATGGGCATACTGGGCATGCCTCTGTCTGCCTACTGGGGCTGGTTCAGGGTGTTCGTGGTCTGAGTACCTCTGTACCTGTGGGGCCCTTATCAATGATGGTGGGCTGTGAGGGCCTTCACCATTCTGTCCCTGCTGCAGCTGTTTCCGCAGGACCATATTGTGTTCATGGCATATACTATGAAGATGTGGGCACGTGTACCTGGAGAGTACTGCAAGGCTCCACCAGATATGTCCAAGCAATGGAACTGTGATTTTAGCATCCCAAACACACGGTCTATGACGATTCTGGTTTGTGCATGTACCTCATTATGGCATTCCTGCATGGGTGTGTGTGCATTTCTGATGGGAGTCATCATCCATGGTTCCAGTGCATAGCCAGCATCCCCCACCAGGTGTCCATTTGGGATGTCTCCCTGGCAAATAACCGATACAGCTGTGAGGCATGCAAGATGTGGGAGTCGTGATAGCTTCCAGGGCTGCCAGCACACACATCCATGAAAATGCCCTAGACATTGCACATGACCTGGCAGTTGAAGGAGGGGTATCCCTTGTGGTTTATGTACTGCCTACCCTGCTCACCGGGTGGTAACTTGATGCATATGTGCGTGCAGCCTATTGCACCCAATACCTCCAGGTATTCTGCCACATGGTGAAAGAGACGCATATTGCTGGCCAACTCCTCCTGCACTAAGCGGAAGTATATGTGCTCATTGGCATGTAGTAACATGGCATCCAGGAGCTGGTGTAGTAGCCTGGATGCTGATGCCTGTGAGATCCCCATGATATCCCCAGTCGGTCTTTGAAAGGTACCTGTTAGCTAGTTTTCTCAGGCTTACACATACCTTCATATCCACTGGGATGGGTTCCCCTCTGTTTGTTCTGGCTCTGAGGCAGAGGCATGGCCGGCATAGCTCCACAAGTTGCTTTAGGATGTTCCTGTCCACCCTGTAGTGCTCTACTATCTCCAGATCATGTAGCCCCTGGTAGGATACACTGTGTCTAAACATTTTCCTCCTCCTCTGGTGCCTGAGGTGGTCATGTGCATCATCCTCCACACCACCTTCAGTCTCCAACACATGCTGGTGGATCAAAGCTATGGAAGCCCATAACATGTACGTAATAAAAGTTCCCCATCTGTATACACCACTGGTGCAGAGTGTATGGAAATACACAAATGTGTGTGAGGTGCTTTCACACTTTATAGTATTGCGCTATAGATGCTGCCAATGTCAGTGGGTGTGTATGAGCTATTCCAGTTGCAGTGTATCTTAATTATGGGTTTTGCAATGAGACCTGCAAGTGTGAGGCCTTTACTGTGGAGATCTACTTGCATGCCTTGATTAATATGTTGCCCTTTAATTCACTTTTAGACCTGAATCCCCTCCCATTATCAGGCATGCATCCACCTGCCGTCTTTCTTGTTTTGTACTTTCTATACCCAATCATGGCAAAATGTGCCTTGTAGCTGATATACTGCATATCGGCTTTGTCCTGCTTTGACACTTTACTGTTTTCTTTGCAGTACAGCCCCTCTCCTTCCCTGTTCTGAAGGTAGCTGCTTGCAGCCTTGTTAGCTGTTGTCAATGGTCCACTGTAGGCTAATAGGAGTTAATTAGTCATTTGTACTCCAATTTCACTGCTGCAGCATTTCCTTATTTCTTTCCTATTTCCTATATCCTTCCTGTTTCAGCTGCAGGCGCACCGTGCATACTCACTTGCTGGTTTTACACGTGTTTTCATCTCCGTTCACATGCATACTCGGTTACCTTGTGTACTCTCAGCTAAGCATAGCTATGGCCAATTTGACACACCCCTATCCTGCAGCTTTGCCTAGCTAGGGGCAGACCGGTTTAGCAATGCTCCAATGTGCTTACAGCGATGGCGACACACCCCTCTCTTTATGTCATCTTTATATCAAGGGCACACCTTGGTGTTATAATGCTACACTGTGAGGTGCATCCTTACACAAGCAGGGAATCTACGATTCACTATTACTCCTCTCATTTGTATGGCATTGCCTATTAATTCCTAGCTACTGCGCATAACACTGTCACTACCCCTTAGCAACCCTTGCGCCATAAGTATGGTGTAGCATGCCTGCCATTGACTATTATGGGGAAATCGTGATATGTGTTTCATTGAGGTTTTATTCTATATTTTTATATATTCCTTGCGATCCCGTTTGCGCACTGCTGCCCTGTGCTTCCACGTCGTGATAGTGCGACTATATATATTAAATGTTAATTTTATTTTGTACAATTTTTTTTATGCCAATGACTATATATTTAGCCATTGGCACATATTAACACTATAATACATGTGTTTGGTCGGCTGTCATGGCTTCGATTTTATGTTTGCAAAAATGTAAACCGTTTTCTATGGTTTACATTTCTGCATGCTTACACTATGCCTGCACCACTTCCTGAATCGCTACATACCTTCATTTGCATGCTACACTGCTGCACATGGGTTAATTAGCATACAAGCCTCGGGAGTTGTGCTGGCATAGTGTACGCAGGTAGTGCACATGGAAACAGCTCGTACCTGAATCGCTCAGTGGCCATCTTTGGAGTTAGAAAGCCGATGCTACGCCTGCACCTGGCACAAGATTCATGAATCCTGAGGTTTGTGGGTTTTTTTTTTTTTTGGAGCTTTTCTCCTCGGGTCTCCACTGAAAATGGACCACAAACCCAGCATGGCCAACAAGGTTAACATATGTCAATAAATAAATAAAATAAACACCATAGGGACCATTTGCAAAACACTAGCTCTGATATGTAAATATCAAACCTTTCAGCCCTGACTTGGTCATATGGCATTCTGATTTCACATGGGAATGTGAATTAGGCATGGCATTCAGCTTCCTCAGTATTTAACTTCTGTAGTGCTTCTGATGTTCATGTTTCCATAAGTTCTGGATGTACTTCCCAGCTGTCATTCGCAGAGTACTGCAATCATAAAGCACTGCACTTCAAATCAAATGCTTGAAATTTGGAATCTTTCTTCTGTGAAAGATTTAGCTCTGGCATACGTGACTTAATGAAAGCATCACTTAACTGGAATGTAAAGCTACATTCTTTTTCTATTGTCAACACTCAGATCAGCAAGTGATAACATTTCTCTCACAGGAAAGAGATTATACTGCATGGAACTGCAGATGGTACAACTGCCTGCTTTTAATAAGTGTGATTCATCTATTTTGCAGAATAACAGAACATATAGTTTACGATAGTACAATTATTGTGTAGGTTCAGTGATAATTTACTGATTTGCATCATAATAACATCCAGTTAGTATTGTCATAATATTGAAATTTATAAAAGCTGTTGCTGATTTTGTATTGCATATTTTCTTTAGTTATTTAAAAAAATGGTTGGGATCAGGACATTACTTATTCATTTAAAGGGGCGTGTTATAGTAAATTGGAAGGGAGTATGTTGTGTCCTTTTAAGCTGATGACATTACTTGAGCATCTTTTACAATGGAAGAAGGGAATAAAAGCCACAATTGTCTATCCTGTATTAAGAAAATAGTGGAAATATTCAACATTCAAACTATTCTCAGGGATATAACATTATAGGTTGAAAACCATTTTTAAATATTATGAATTTGAATCCTCCAGGGTGGCTTAATTTCCTACAAGAAATTTAAGATGCATATTGAATTGGCATGATCCAAGTAGTTAAACTTCCTTTTATGGTACACAAGATATTTTGCTGGCTTTCTCTTCACTCTACCGATTAAAATACATGTTGTGTGGTCCTATGCACACACACACAGAGGCACAAAAACCTCCACATTTTATTTAAGTGAATCAAGAAGACAAAGCTTGCAGGTTTTATGGAAAAGAATCTGGTATGAAAGAGTTGGGCTAAGCTTTACTTTAGATGACTCAGGCTTAATGAACAGCTTGCAGAGGGGTGGAGGCAGTTGTGAAGGGATGTGTGATGGCTAAGCCATCTCATTAGATAGAGTTAATGGACTCCTGTGGGCAGGAGTGCCATCTGGGTGATGGACTAGAAGTGAAGCTCCTGCACCTGGAACTAAGGAATGTGAACCCAATAAGTAGTGTCTGCTCAGAGGTGCTTTTTCGTGTGAAAACATTTCCTCCAGAAGCATTCAGCAAAATAGGCAACCATTAAAAATAAGAGACTTGAATTGCCGAGTCCTGAAAAGTGTAGATTGAGTGGCTGAAAATCTTGACTTACATCATTCCATTTCACACACATGGGGGTGTGCAGGGAGGCTAGGGTTGATCTCATTGCTTTTTCAATGAAATGATTGTAGACATTTTGATAATTCAATGTTTTGGGTTGAGATGTTATTTTTCAACCAAATGACTATTAGTTATTATGACATTCAACATTATGTCGGTAAACCTACATATGTATATAAATATATATATATATATAGGTCTACCTGATAACATCAACATGCCAAAACACCGACAACGAAATAACCAACATGGCAAAAACGAAAGAAACCGAAGTTCAAAAACACGAAACTTCACCTGCCCGACAAACCACAATCCTGACAACCAACAAAACAAATACCTTTCCCGAAAAGCATATACACAACACAAGCACACCAAAAACCTTACAAACCTACACTAAACCTTACATACACAACTATCTATGCACTGACCTTAACCCAAACCGTAACCCTATCGCACACTTACCTTACCCGCACCCTAACCCTAACTCACTTAATCCACCCCTAACCATTAAGTCTGTCACTATCACACACTTACCTTACCCCCACCCTAACCCTAACTCACTTAATCTGCCCCTAACCCTCAAGTCCGTTATTATCGCACACTTACCTTACCTGCACCCTAACCCTAACTCACTTAACCCGCCCCTAAACCTAAAGTCTGTCACTATTGCACACTTACTTGACCCGCACCCTACCCTAACATCCGTCACTATCACATACTTACCTTACCCACACCCTAACCCTAATGTCCGTCCCTATCGCACACTTACCTTAACATGTTGGTGTTCTCAGCATCGGGATTCTCAACTTTCAATCATCTCTGTTGTCGATCTTCTGGTGTTGGTGTTCTCATTGTCGGCACTATCTATCTATCTATATATATATATATATATATATATATATATATATATACACATATATATATGGGTCCACTTTTTAATCTTGAAATACAGAAATCTCGAATTTCAGCATTTCGAGACTAAAATATCGAAACCTCATAAAAATGAAACCACACAATCATGAAAACTCACAAAATAGAAATTAATAAAAACAAAGAAATATCCAACCCTCCCCAAAACAACACATAAAGACTACATAACTTAAACATAAAACACAACCATTCATTTCTGAAGGGGGCAAGCCCCCCTGTACCCCCACACCCCCGCTACTTATATATACCAACTCCAAGGTCACACTAACTTGAAAAAAATAAAAAAAACGCATGCCTACCTGCCCTACACTCCCATTGCAGTCATATTTACACTCACTAATAACACCAACCCACACACACTACACATATACTAAATTCATCACTTACAACACTCACATGCATACAGTTTCAACAAGCCTTCCCCTAAAACTCCCCACAAAAGCTAAAAACAAACAAATTTCTACCCAAAACCCTTATAAATTAAAGTTTTCTTAGACAGTCTAAACTTGTGTCAGGTTAGCGCTTAAGCCGTATAGGAGGAATATAATCAGAAAAAAGTAACAGCCAAGCGTGAGCAGGTACAAACCCTTTTATGCCAGGTCAAATAAAGCAGGATCCAAACTTGTAAAAAGAAATATTTAGTCCACAAACAACTGACAGAGAGATAAGCGCTTTCGCAGTAATGCTTCTTCAGATCAATGACAAACACTAAAACTGCTTTCACCATATATACTGTTCCCAATCAGTGGCAAGCAATTAGTAAAACATTCCAAAGAATTTTAAAAAGACAGGAACTGTTGCAATAAAAATACATGGAATAAAATGCAAAGAATCAAATGTATATTACTTTCAAAAAGCATGTGTGAAAATCTTATATAAAAAAGCATGTTTTAGGAACATCTATAAAAACAAATGTAGACAAAATAAAAACAAGTGTGCTCTTAAGACATATTAAAACAGTTGGTTCACTTAATATTCCTTCTCTGCCTTAATTTAGGTCTAATTGAGGTCCTTTCATTCAGGCCACATCCTTTATCTGCTTTTAGTAATATGATCCATTCTGTTTCTTTGCCCTCTGTATAGACTTTAATATCCCCACCTCTTGGATTAGGAGTAATCACCTCCAGTACCTTAAATAAAAATACATGATGTGTATTGTTCATCATAACATGTTTGGCCAAAGCGTTATGTATTGTGCCCTTTCTCATATGGTAAACATGTTCCCTCATTCGATCCCTCAGTGGGCGGTTAGTCTTCCCAACGTAGAATGAGGAACATGTTTGACAGACAGCTAGGTAAATAACATGTTGTGTCATACAGTTAGCCTCTGCAGATATATAAAAATTTTTCTGTAGGTCTGGATGGAAGAAATGGGGAGTACTATCTATATAAGAGCAAAAATTGCAATGTCCGCAGGGCTTAGTACATCCTTCCTTCCTATCTCTAAAACTAGGTGTGGGGTAACATAACTTCCTTTTAAATTGTTTTATTCTTATACAAGAACCCTGGTTGTTCACCAACTATCAGTTTAAGGTCATCATCCACATGTAGGATTTCCCAATGTTTTCTAATAATTTCTCTGATTTCTAAATGGTCTGACGAAAAATATGTAATAAATTTAACATATTGTGATCGTTCAATATGACTATTTGGGACTGTTATAGATTCATGCGGTCCAAAATAAGGTTGTACATCATTCAGGTGTGTGTTTATCTCCCTAATGCCATAACCCCTAGTAGATAACCTGTCTTTAAGGCCATTTAGTTCAGTTTCAAAGCCATCATCTAAAGGATTCAGCCTTGATGCTCTGATTGCTTGGCCTCTCATGATATTTCTGAAAACATGGGTTGGGTGCATACTAGATCTAAGCAGTAAAGTATTGCTGTGGCAGCTCTTCCGAAATACACCTGTATTTATAAGATTGTTATGAAGTCTTTCAATATACATGTCTAAAAAGTCAATCCTATACAGTGAATGTTTCATGGTAAATTTGAGACAAGTTGTCAAACTATTCATGATGGTAAGCATACTGTGAAGTTGGTCTAGTGAGCCCTTCCACAAAACAAATAAATCATCAACAAAGCATCAATAAAAAATGACATGCTGTTTAAACATCTCTTCACAAAATAATATGTGCTCCTCCCAGTAGGCCAGGAACATGTTGGTGTAGCTATTGGCACATGGTGTGCCCATAGCTACGCCATCGCTCTGTTTGTAAATACTGTCATGGAACATAAAAAGATTATTTTCCAGGACTAACTCTAGGAAATGCACAATTAGATCGATGGTTACAGAAGGGTAATCACTATGTTCTTTTAAGTAATCTGCAACATATGTCAAGCCCAACTCATTCGGTATTACCGTGAAAAGGGACTGTATATCAAACGTGACAAAAATGTAGTCCAGTGTAATCATTAAATCTTTGGTACAATCATATAAGTCAATTAAAAACTGTTTGGAGTCCCTTAAAACTACCTTGTTGTTGTTTAAAACAGATCTAAGATGCTTCTCAATATATACAGACAGATGCTCTGTCACCCAACCTCGACCTGAAACTATTGGTCTCATAGGAGGATTATCCGAGTCCTTGTGTATTTTTGGGAGACCGTGTATGACTGGTATAGTCGGAGAAGGGATAGTGAGATATCCATATAGATCTTTATCTATTAATTGACCCATGTAAATATCTTTTATAGTATCTTGTACATATTTAATAGTATGCTCTATGTAATGAACTGAGACTTGCTCATAAAATACATCATTTAACATAGATACCATCCTATCAGAGTAGTCAGATGAATCCATGACAACTATTTTGCCACCCTTGTCAGCGGGTCTGAGAATGATATTCGGATCATCCTGTGACTTCTTGAGACTTTTTCTTTCACTATATGTGAGATTGTCTCTCCTATAGCGTGATTTATTATCTGTTCTGTTATCATAATAACTATGTAGTTCTTCCTCAGTGAGTTTTAGGTAGGCTTCAACTAATGGATGATTACTGGGTATAAATTTGCTCAAATTTTTAAACTTAAACTCTAAATTACTATTGGTAGAATCTTTGTATATAAGTTTTAGCATAACATTCCTACAGAATAGCCTGAGGTCCATAACAGTATCAGTCAACTGACTCTGACATCTAGGGATGAAACTTAGACCTTTATTCAATAGTAGGATTTCATCTTTGGTTAAAATAGTGTTGGAAATATTGTGGACTAGTATTTGCCTGTCCACATTTTCCTCAGGGTCTTCTGAGGTGTGTATTCTTCTGAAAATGTCCTCTTCTGTCTTCCTCTGCTCATTGAATGGGAATGATGCATGTTCTTCTCCTTTCTCACTGGCAGTGGAAAAGACAACTGAGGGTGTTCATTAAAGTCAGAGCCTAATTGCGGGGTAGTTGCTTCGGTCTAACTACAGACTCACTATTATGCTGTGATTGCATAGATTTATTTTGTGATTGGTTAGTTTTACCCTTAACAACCCGTACCTCCGGGTAAAGATTAGCATTTGTATTTACAGCAGTATGCACTAGATGTATAACATCCGTGGAATCATTGCTATGATCAGTAGTTGGAATACTGTCATGTGCATTAGAAATGTCAACATGTCTCTCACTAGTGCATTCAGGTTGACAAGCTCTATCAGTCTCCATTACAATGGCAACACTATTAGTATTTGCTGTTTTCTCTAATGAGTTAACATTATTAACAGAGCTCCTGTTAGCTGCCTTATCCTGCATTACTACTCCAAAATTAGTAGCAGTTCTAACAGTAGGTAAACTCGTGACATCATTAGAATTGTATCTAGGCCACATAAAGACATGGCCTTTTTCAAAATCATTAGTGTCTCTCAAAAATTTATGGCGTTTCTGCTGTAAAAGCTTTCGTTCGAAAGCTGACACACTATCCAACGTATTCTCAAACAATGGAGATGTAATTCGGGTTGGAAAGTCTTTAAACAAAACACGCTGTTTTTCTGTGATATCGTCAGTTAACTTAGACTCTTCTGGTCTAAAAAAGTCAATCAAGAGCCTTAAGTAATTGCGACTCACCTCCATGTTTAGTCGCTGCCATTGAGCTAAAAGCTCCGGGTAATCCTTGCCTTGACTAGGCATGGTGAAAACACGAAATCCCCTTGGTATAATGTTACGATCCAGGCACAGTTGAAAATGCATCCTCTGGGTTTGTAGCCGTTTTAATTTAATAAAACTCTTTTCAGTCGCTTCAAGTAGCGCATACAACCTGTCTGAATCAACGGTCTCCCCCACGGGATTTCCCATGGTTGTTTCATTCTCGTGGAACCAGGAAATAGTGTTAGTTCCTCTGAGATACTGCTGAAATCTCTTTTCAAGTGCATCGTTCCTAGCAGCCTCGTTCCCACGATGTTCATCTCTGGGGACGTAATCTAACTCGATGTTAGCCAGTGAAGTATGTGATGCTTCCTGCCCCTGTACACAAGAATTAATTCAATAAAAGTTTTCTTAGACAGTCTAAACTTGTGTCAGGTTAGCGCTTAAGCCGTATAGGAGGAATATAATCAGAAAAAAGTAACAGCCAAGCGTGAGCAGGTACAAACCCTTTTATGCCAGGTCAAATAAAGCAGGATCCAAACTTGTAAAAAGAAATATTTAGTCCACAAACAACTGACAGAGAGATAGGCGCTTTCGCAGTAATGCTTCTTCAGATCTATGACAAACACTAAAACTGCTTTCACCATATATACTGTTCCCAATCAGTGGCAAGCAATTAGTAAAACATTCCAAAGAATTTTAAAAAGACAGGAACTGTTGCAATAAGAATGAAGAAGCATTACTGCAAAAGCGCTTATCTCTCTGTCAGTTGTTTGTGGACTAAATATTTCTTTTTACAAGTTTGGAGCCTGCTTTATTTGATCTGGCATAAAAGGGTTTGTACCTGCTCATGCTTGGTTTTTACTGTTTTCTGATTATATTCCTTATAAATTAAACACTTACCTGAATCTCCATACATAAATGAAGATCACCCCTGCCATAACACAATACCCTTAAAGACACATTACACAATCACGTACATACTACACTGCAGCTATCCTGCATTTGGGAAACTGTGATTTGACAAAGTGCAATTTCGAAAAACTACACTTTTGACATTCTGGTCTCAAAATACTGAAATTCGAGATTTCAGTATTTCGAGATTAAAAAGTGGACCAATAGATATATATATTAGATATAGATATATAAATATAGATATGTAGACAGATATTGATATATACAGATACAGATATAGATAGATATATAGATAGATAGATAGATAGATATTTGGGGATGGTGGGGGGCTTGCCTCCTCATTGAGCAGTGCTGGCAGATTGCTTCACTGTAAAACAAGACTTTTAATGGAGATGAGCAATGTTTAATAGTCTCTGTTTCGCCTTTCCTGGATTCTGGGTCCTCTTTTTCAATGTGTTGGGACTTGACATTTCAGATCCCAACATTTTAATAGTGAGACAGTAAAATATTTTAATTCTTGCTGGGTGATGCTCAGCATTCCCTGCTGTTGATTCGGTCTAACCCCCCCCCCCCCAGTGTTCTATGATGCCAGCAACTTGTGGAAATGACTAGGCCAATAGGGGATAGAGGTTTGACTATTATGGGGGTGGGACAAGTTATAAATACATGAATTTATTATTTGCTGCTAAATCAGCTTATTGTTTATATGTATGGAGATGCATTCAATTATTTAATTAAAAATAAAAAGTACCTTACATGTCACGAAAGTCTGGAGCTATTATCAAATTCCCAAGCAAAAGACCAAGGACACACACATGACTAAACCTTCCTTGTGAAACATTCAAAATCAAGAACAACATCACATAAGCTCCCTTTCTGGGAGGGAATGAAGAATAGACCCTTTTGTAAGAGGGCAGTTTGCTAACCAGTAAGTCATACAGATGAAATGTTTCAAATCAAAGAGTCTTAGTTGGTTCTCACATTTGTTTTATTGTGGGATAGAATTGGTTATCTACATATGCTTTGCAATGTTTTCTTCCCTGTCTTCTTGATTACCTTGGTGTAGAGTTGTCTCTCTTTGGTAAAGGTAGAGATGGAAAAACTGGCTGAGGATGAAGGGTAGATGATCCTTGTGTGTTCCTGTGCACAGCTGTGTCAGCCAAAGGATTCATATCCAATACAACAACAGCCGGGGATGAACATTCTGATCCAAATTGACAGTCTCATAGGAAATGTGAGCTCCATTGATGGTTGATCGGGGTTCACAATTTTAGGGTTGTTGGCAGCAAGTCTGGTAGAAGAATCAAACTGTTCAATCTGTCTGGGAACTGATGAGGATTTTGGTCAGGAAAAAGCTCTGCCAGCATGAAAATGAGAGAAGTCATGATGCAGTTTTCTCTTCTTCAACAGCATGAGTTTATTGTTTAATAATGACATATTTCTGGTCACATCATTCAAGGGTGGGCATAACAAATCTAATGGAAAGATATTTTTCAGTCGCAGGAACTGTTCTTTGGTTTCAGCAAGAAGTTGTGGTTAGATTTTAGGTATGTTAATCTTTGTACTAAGATTTTGATTGGTTTATTCTGTATTACACTGAACCTTTTTAAACTTTTTCTTTTATTGTATTTTTGATGACCTGAAAAAGTGCCAACTTTGGCATGAAAGCACTTATCTTTTATCAAAGTCTCTTTTTATATGTTTAGTTGTGTGTATTTACTCAGTCTTTTGCTAGGGAATGTTATAGTTTGTTTTTGACATGACAATGCTTCATTTCTCCAATGGTTTATTTTTCTGGTCAGCTATTATCAAATACCTTTCAAAAAGTTTATCACATATCTCCACTTCCACGTCATGAAACAGGTAATAGTGACAGTTATACTCCAAACAGTACAACTGTGTCTGCCAGTGCTATTCCCACAGCACTATACCAGTGCTTAATGTGAATATATAACTTCAATGAAAAATGGCTTTGTCAGGCTGTTAGGGTTTTTACCCCACCATTTTTCACTTATTCAATGGAAATTTATTTTATAGTGTCTTATGAATAATAGGCTAAATAACACAAATATTGTATGTCTGAAAATACATTGTATAAGTCTGCAGCCTTCAAATCCTTAGCTATAAACCCTGACTTAGATAGTGTGTACCAAAAGAACTTCATAATATTGTAAGCAGTGTGAGTAAACTGAAAAGAAGTTGATATGGGTTATGGGGAAAGGGAATGTACATATTGATAATGATAACAATATTCAAAGGATCTGTTGCAATAGGAGAGAAAAAGATTTTAGGGAAATCAAAA
The DNA here is from genome assembly GCF_019279795.1 of Protopterus annectens. Taxonomy (NCBI): domain Eukaryota; kingdom Metazoa; phylum Chordata; order Ceratodontiformes; family Protopteridae; genus Protopterus; species Protopterus annectens. The sequence goes on from NC_056743.1 coordinate 1,674,892,715, forward strand.
GCTAAGCGAGCATGATAAAGTGGTGGAGTTGTCAGTATACTGACTGCATGTGAAGAGTGAATGTCCTGAGCAGGAAGTTTGATAACTGTGCAGAACCATTTCGTAGGGTACCTTAGTGGCCACCTCTGCTCTTGGATACATATGTACACACTCACACACACACACACACACACACACACACACACACATGCACACACACACACACACATCTATCTATCTGTCTATCTATTTATCTATCTATCTATCTAGGTGGCCTAATGGTTAAGGTGTTTGCCTTGCAAATACAAGGTGCAGCGTTCAAGTCTCACAAGGGATAATTGGCTAGGCTTAAAATGGTTCACAAGAGCAGTTAGCCTAGTGCGAGCCTATGAATCTATCTTTCTGTGTGTGTATATATATTTTTTTTAATATAGTTTTACAATCACTATTGAACTGCATTTGATCGAAAGTGGCACTATCGGAATTCAGTTTTCCAATGGGCAGTTTTGCAAACCCAAATACATCGACTACACCACATCAAATGGGTAGTGTACTTTGAGTATTTGAGTTCAGAATTTTGAGTGGAGATCGAGGTTCAGTGAGGAACAGGGAATTAACCCATTCCTTACTGTAACACAATCTTGGAATTAGTATATATAATCTAGGGGGGCTTGCCACCCTGAAAAATAGTAAAATACACTCACAGCTGGGTATGGAATGTCATGGTACGGTAATAGTATGGATGACTGACAGCACCTCCTGCTTTATCGAATACATCAAACTACGGGTGTCAATGTATTCAGTTATGACTTGGCTGCAATTTCGCTGTTCTGGATTCAGTTTTGAGTCGACCATGTGACCGGTTGACCTATGCAGCTTCAAGGTTTCAATAGTAAACTATATATATATATATATATATATATATATATATATATATATATATGGGTTAACTTCAGAAGCTCAAAATACTGAAATCTCGAATTTCAGTATCTTGAGCCCAAGAAGTCGAATCCGCATAATAGTGAATGTTTAGAAGCGCGAAATTCAAAACCTCGAATACCGGAGGTTTTGAATTTTGTGCTTCTAAAATTCCACTATGGCCATGTATTCAGGTAAGTGTGTGTGTGTGTGTTAAGGGGTTTGTGTAGGGGCTATGGTGTTTGTCAGTGTGTTTTGTTGCTGTGATGTGTGTGTGTACGAAGAGAAAGTAGCTTGTGTGGTGGTGTTTTGTGTGTGTTTGTATGTAGTGCAACCTTGGAGTGAGAATATTTAAGTAGGGGAGTGCAGGGGGGCTTGGTCCCTGCTTTCATGTAGTAGAGTGATTGTGTGTTTGTGTGGTGGATGGTGTGTGTGTGTGTGTGTGTGTGTGTGTGTGTGTGTGTGTGTGTGTGTGTGTGTGTGCGTTTGTATGTGTGTGTATATGTAGTAAAACCGCAAAATTCAAAACCTCCGGTATTCGAGGTTTTGTATATCATTGTTTTCAGTTTTCATTGTTTTGTGGATTCACATTCTTGGGCTCGAGATATTGAAATTCAAGATTTCAGTATTTCAAGCTTCTGAAGTGAATCCATATATATATATATATATATATATATATATATATATATATATATATATACACACACACACACACACACACACACACACACACACACACACACACACACACACACACAATTCCCTTGTTGAATGCTGACAAGAGTGAACTAAGAAAGAACAGTCATTTTAGACTGAAATTAAAAATTATTGAAAAGAATAAAAAATAATCCACCCCCCATTAATTAAATATAGCAATTCCCCTGACCCTGCTTTACCACAATCTCATACAAAAGCTAATGGCTAAAACTCCATTGAAAGGAATGTTTGCTCATATGAGCATTTGTTCTTATTTAGAGCAGCAAAAAGCCTTTGCTTATATGAATATTCACTTTTTAGATATTTATTTATATATGTGTGTGTGTTTGTGTGTATGTATATAAAATCCACAAACTTCTACATGGAGCTTGTTCAAAAATTAGTCCAGAGCACAGAATTAAGTACAGCAACACAAAGAACCAGCACTCAGATCCTGAAGTAAAATGAATCCGTATTGTTGAGTCTGCTAACACTAATAAACCTTTTTCATTTGTGACTTCTCAGGCATATAAAGGCATCAACGTGACCACAAACATAAATAAATTAATTAAGCAATCTGTTTAAGGTGCTGTCCTGTTCTGCTGTACTCCACAACAGTCCTAACATTCATACAAATACTCATAAATAAAAATGATTTGTACATGTACTTGTACAGATGTCAGCACTGTTTAATCATGAATGATTAATTTATTTAATCTTGTGATCATTTTTTTATTTATCTATCCTTTCTTAACTTGATTAGTCTCACTAGGCTAGTAGCTTCTTTTCAGGGGCAACCTGAGGTGGTATTTATAATACTAGACTAAATTTAAATAGGGCTTTGGGGAACTACTTATACTTGATTTGTTGGTGAGTGTGACGCTTGTTGTTATGATGCTTCCTGTTCCTGCTTCTGTCTCTGGCTCATAGGTGGTTCATAGAAGCAGGAGTCTTGCTTTAAAAAGTGTAGTTAGAAGACTAGCTACTATAGAATGGTATAAAAAGGTGGATATGGATAGAATAATATTGTAAACATAAGATTATTAACGAAAGAAGACAGGATGCAAACTGAAATTATATGGGGAAATGATATAGTTTGGAATTTAGGTCAAGATACTTGTTCAGAGATTAGTATTCTAACAAAGAAAACAGTTAAAATTTTGGATAGAGCATTAGTAATAACGGGAAGGGTAAACACTATAGATATAAGATGGAAAGAGAAATTGTACAGATTAATTGTAGTGTATGCTAATGTTACAAACCAAGAAAGGGAAATATGTTTAATCAAATTCTGAATTATGTGGCTCTAAATCTGGAAATTTTCATGGCAGGAGAGTTTAACTGGGATTTAAGGCAAAATAAGAAAACAGGTGGGGACATTAAGAAACTTATGCGAATTATGAGATGTGGCATACTGAGCATTTGAATAACAGTGGGGATACAGTAAGGGATTATTTAGAACAGAGGTAGATGATTTTTTGACATCTGAAGGATTATAGATTATGGAAAAAGGTGTAGTCGAAACATATTTTTCTGATTGTAGAGTGATTTGGATAGAGATAAAAGATTAAGAAGATGTTGCTAAGACAGATAAAGGTTTAAAAAGATTAAATGAGAAAAATGGGAAGGAAAACAGGAAAATGTGATTAGGATTATGAGAAGACCATATCAATATGAACACATTTTATATAGACTTGTCAGAATAGTGGGTTTCTTTTCAGAATAAGCATAAACAATGTTAAATAACTTGTTAAAGGAATAAGAGGGAAAAAAGTAAAAAATGTATAGTATGACAAGTGAAAAATCATTTGATAATCTAAAAGGAAATAAGGTACTATCGCAACCACATTCCAATTGTATTGTCACAGTCAAATGTTATCATGAACAGTTAATTTTCTGTTCCAAATACATTGAAATCTAAATTATTAAACATATCTGTAGAAATATTACAAGGAAAACCATGACAAAGTATGTCATTAAAGTGCTTCTTCTATGGATATGTCAACCACATTCCAAGTGAGTATTCACAGGGCAGTGTGCTCATGAGCAGCACATTATATGGTCCACATAGATTGAAATGTATATTATTACATAAATATAAATACAAATATTAAAAGGAAAGCCGTGAAATGGTGTCGCGTTACAATGCTTCTTGTACAGGTGTCCGGGGGCATTTCCATGGGGACCTACAACCATAACGGTCATGCTGACCACATTCATGCCTGGCAGAGAAATACCCAAGGGGCACTTCCTGAAATGGGGCATCATGGCTGCAGGGGTTTCAGTTAAATATTTGCACTTAAAAATCAAGGGATGATTTATAAATATCATGAATGTAGTTCACTTGCAAAGTGAACCAAACAACATTTTTTGTACTGGCTTGTATTCCCTGAATAGCCCAACTTAAATGCAAAAGCACAGAGCCTTGATAATTATGACAAGCGGCCCTTGCTTTACTTTTCCATGAAAAACAACTAATTTGTAAAATTTACATGTGAACTTCTTTTCACAATCTGGGTGAACTATATATAACATATATCAAGAAGAGAGAGGGTTGGAACTGAGCCGCTTCTCCTGCAAGGAAAGTGGTAACGATAATACGTAAGTACCGAAAATAATTATAAGTATTTTATCAAAGAAAAAGACTTTTATAGGGTAAATCAAGAAAAAAAATCAAACACTTATTATTCAAACAGAGATACTTTCTTCAGGGAAAAAGGGGGAGGTAGCTCCCTATCTTGGTAAATTAATGAAAAACAGTGTAATTAAGAGATTGAAAGACAAAAAGGGCTTAATACAGAGATATCAAAAAATATAATGAACATAATAATGGATTATTTTCAAGAAATGTTTGGAAATAAGAAGATAGAACAAGAAAATGATATAGAAGGTGACATCATTATCAGATCAAAATAATAGAGATTTGGAAAAGAGAATCACAGCAGAAAAGTTTGACAGTGAATTGGACTGGGGGGCAGTGAAGAGTTACCGTATAGCTGGATAACTACAGTAGAGATGGTAAGGGAGACAGTTAGAAAGGTGCTTGGTGTGACATCTGGACAGAGGAAGGAGGACAAGGAGACCTGGTGGTGGAATGAGGAAGTACAGGAGAGTATACAGAGGAAGAGGCTGGTGAAGAAGATGTGGGATTGTCAAAGAGATGAAGAAAGTAGACAGGAGTATAAGGAGATAAGGAGCATGGCAAAGAGAGAGGTGATGAAGGCTAAGGATAAGGCATATGGAGAGTTGTATGAAAGGTTGGACACTAAAGAGGGAGAAAAGGACCCATACCGATTGGCTAGACAGAGGGACCGAGCTGGGAAAGATGTGCAGCAGGTAAGGGTGATAAAGGATAGTGAGGGAAATGTACTCACAAGTGAGGAGAGTGTGTTGAGTAGATGGAAAAAGTACTTTGAGGGGCAGATGAATGAAGGGAATGAGAGGGAGAGAAGGTTGGATGATGTGGGGATAGTGAATCAGGAAGTGAAACAGATTAGAAAGAATGAAGTATGGACAGCTATGAAGGATGAAGAATGGAAAGGCTGTTGGTCCAGATAACATACGAGTGGAAGCATGGAGGTGCTTAGGAGAAATGGCAGTGGAGTTTTTAACCAGATTGTTTAATGAAATCTTGGAAAGTCAGAGGATGCCTGAGGAGTGGAGAAAAAGTGTTTTGGTACCTATTTTTAAAAATAAGGGTGATGTGCACAGCTGTAGTAACTACAGAGGGATAAAACTGATCAGTCACAGCTTGAAGTTATGGGAAAGAGTGGTAGAAGCTAGGTTAAGAAGGGAGGTGATGATTAGTGATCAGCAGTATGGTTTCATGCCGGGAAGGAGCACTAGAGATGTGATGTTTGCTCTGAGAGTGTTGATGGAGAAATATAGAGAAGGTCAGAAGGAGTTGCATTGTGTCTTTGTGGACTTGTAGAAAGCATATGATAGGGTGCCTAGAGAGGAGTTGTGGTATTGTACGAGGAAGTTAAGAGTGGCAGAGACGTATGTAAGAGTGGTACAGGATATGTATGAGGGTAGTGTGTCAGTGCTGAAGTCTGCATTGGGAGTGACAGATGCATTTATGGTGGAAGTGGGATTATATCAAGGATCAGCTCTGAGCCCTTTCTTATTTGCAATGGTGATGGACAGGTTGACAGACAAGATCAGACAGGAGGCCCCATGGACTATGATGTTTGCAGATGACATTGTGACCTGTAGTGAGAGTAGGGACCAGGTTGAGGAGACCCTGGAGAGGTTGAGATATGCTCTATAGAGGAGAGGAGAGGAATGAAGGTCAGCAGGACTAAGACAAATTATGTGTGTGTGAAGGAGAGGAGGATAGAGGAATGGTGAGGATGCCAGGAGTAGAGTAGGCGAAGGTGGATGAGTTTAAGTACTTGGGATCAACAGTTCAGAATAATGGTGAGTGTAGAAGAGAGGTGAAGAAGAGAGTACTGGCAGGGTGGAATGGGTGGAGAAGAGTGTCAGGAGTGATTTGTGACAGACGGGTACCAGTAAGAGTGAAAAGGAAGGTCTACAAGAGGGTAGTGAGACTAGCTGTGCTCTATGGGTTGGAGACAGTGGCACTGACAAAAAGGCAGGAGTCTGAGCTGGAAGTGGCAGAGTTAAAGATGTTAAGATTTGCACTGGGTGTGACAAGGATGGACAGGATTAGGAATCAGTATATTAGAGGGTCAGCTCAGGTTGGACGGTATGGAGATAAAGTCAGAGAGGTGAGATTGCATTGGTTTGGACATGTGCTGAGGAGGGATGCTGGGTATATTGGGAAAAGGATGCTAAGGATGGAGCTGCCAGGTAAGAGGAAAAGAGGAAGGATGGATGTGGTGAGGGAGGACATGCAGGTGGTAGGTGTGACAGAGCAAAATGCAGAGGACAGGAAAAAATGGAAACAGATGTTCCGCTGTGGTGACCCCCTAATGGGAACAGCTGAAAGAGAAGAAAAAGAAGAAGAAGAAAAACTGGACATAATATAAAGAAAAGTAAATTTAGAAACATTAGCAGGATAGATGAGATAGAAAATAAGATATACAAGAATTTGGCAATAGTACAAAAATGCTTTATAGAAATGTTAGATGAGGGGCTAGATGTGGATTTTTACTTATAGGCAACTATGTAGTGGGGTGTTTAAATTTACTTGGAACAAGGGTGATAGAAATGATATTCAAAATTGGGGGCCTATAATATAAAACAATAAAGATTATAACATTTTTTTGAAGATTATACAAAAAAGAATGAGCAAACTTTTACATATCTTATAAAATAGTTTGCATAGTATTTAGTTAGACAACACTTAGAATTATTAATGTTGGTTAGGGAATTAGTGGATGGCATATTAAATAGACATGCTAAACTGTTAATTATGGTAGGTGATTTAAGCAAAGCTTTTGATTCTATACAACATGGAATTCCATGTGATATATTTAATTTTTATTATATGTGTGAAAAAATAAATAATGTTTGTGCTACTTCTTATAAATATAGTAAAGTAAAAGTATTGATTAATGAATGATTAAGTGAAGAAATAAACATTAAGAAAGGAATGAGAAAAAGATGCCCTTTGAATGAATAATATTTAGTAATGAATGCAGTAACAAGTTATATTAATCAAGATATGAAATATGTAAGATATGCAACTACAGAAGGAATTAAGATCCTTATCATGTCATCTTATGTTGATGACATTACATTACTATCTAGACAGACAACTAGAATGGATCAGGTAATATTGCATTTAATTGTTTACAAATAATAGGTATGAGTTTGAACAAAAAGAAAAGTAAATGATTTTGATATGTGTAAAATAAAATAAATTGAATTTAATATGCAAGAAATAAAAATATTAAGGCTTAGATTTGTTAGGCAGCAGATTTTAGATATGCAATGAAAGAATATTATAAGAAAGATCAATATATGACTTTTGGAATTCATTTAAACTGACATTTAAGAAAAAACTTTTTTTGTTGAAGTCAGTGATTCTTGGAAACCTAGCTTATTTAGCTGGAGTATTTAAAATGCCAGCACAATATGAGAAAGAAATAATGAATATTATATGTTTGTAGGATCATAGGTGATTTCTAAGCTAATAGTGCAAGAGCCCTTACAATTCTAGGCAATAATACCCAGGATATGATGACATTACATCTTAATTCTCCAGATATGGGATGGGGTAGTATCGGATAGTGAATCTTTTGTTGTTGGAGTGCTGACTCATTTTACACACAGCCTCTGTCCATAAGGGACATGGCAGTACCCCAAGAGTGGATTTATGATTCCCTATCCATTCATCCAAATTCTTTTTGAAGAGAGTGAGAGACAGGCTTGTTTTAAAAAGATGGGAAGTTTACTCCATAGATGAGATAGCCTTTGGATATGAATCTCTCCAACAAGTTCTGTGAGAGTCACAGATAAAGTCCATGGAACATGTAACACCCATATAATTTTTCTTCCAAATATGTTACATTTTCATCAGGGTTTGATCAGAGAATGCCTTACAAGGCATAAGCCACCTCTCAATAAATGATACGAGTTGCAGTAAAGGGATAGTGCCCTTAGTAGGTCCACATAAGACATGTGTCTTATGTTCTGCATTTTTAGTGAGAAATCTCTGGGGCCTCTCCAGTTGGTGTAAGTGCCTGGTTAGGTACATGCAGAAGGGAACATTTTACTCAATAATGAGCCTGATGAGGTCTGAGTACAATAGAACTATGACTTTCTCTGTCCTTATATCCCATGCATTTACTTATAAGTTGAACCACACAGAAAGATTTCCTCACTACTGTAATTACCTGGTGGTTAAAGTTTAGGTTACTATCTATCTGTGTTCCTGGGTCCCTCACCAGTGGGTTTACTTTTAGGGGTGTGCTATCAATATTATAATTTGCAGAGATATCTGCTTTACTGAAGGGTATGATTACAAATTATTAGTATTTAGTCTCAGAACATGGTTTTGGCACCAGTTGTTTGACATTTTTATGTCTGTTTCTAGGATGTCAACATTGTTTGGGGATTCAAGGATTGCTCCCAGCTTGCAGTTGTTGGTGAATTTGGTGAGCCTGAGACCCCCAGAATTCACATTCATTTCAGAGAAGTATATACCAAACAGGATGGTTCACAACACTGAGCCCTGTGGGATACCACTAGTAACAAGTTTGTTATTGGAAGTGGATTCACCTATCTGGACAACATGTGTCCTATCTGTGAGATAGTTTGCTATCCACCTGACAATGCAGGGGTTTATGCTTAATGCATTAAGTTTATTTATGATACCTGAATAGGGAATTGTATCAAAAGCTTTGGCTAGTAATAGATAAGCAGTGTGTACTGTTTTACCCTCATCCATACCCCTGGTGACTTTCTCCACCAGATTGTTGAGGCAAGACCTTCCTTTGACAAAGCCAAATTTCTCTTTTATATAGGAATCTAGATTTAACCCAAAAGAAAGTAATTCTGAATGAAGGAAAAGAAGAAGGGGGTCTTGGTTAATGAACTCTACTGTATATGCAGCATCTTTACATTTGTATAAAGTTCTCAGGTGGATAAGAGATAATGAGAATTTAATAACTAAGTTATTAAAATGTAAATACAATGAAGAATGGGATATGGTGAAAAGGTACAAAATAGAGAGAGAGTGAAAAAATGAGGAGATAAGGGCTTATCAAGAAAAAACATTATAAAGTGTAAAATAACTATGGAGGACTTGGAAAAAGCAGAAAAATATGGTATAAAGATGTAATGGGGAAATGTTTCTATTTACATCTATGGAAAGAATTTGAAGAAATGGAACATAAATATAACATAAAAGATAGAAAAGAGAGATGTAAAATATTGTTGAATGCCTATATTTTTTGTGGAGACTTGCTATAAAGAAATTGCCAGTGAAAGCTATTATCCCTTATAAAAAAGAAATAAAAGAGCATGTAATAATTGTAGTGAAGAATAAATTGCAGAACATTTTTTTAAATGTAAAAGAATTGTAAAGTTATGAAAAAATTAGGAGAATAAAATTATTTAGATAGTATATGGGGAGCAAATTACTTAAGCATAAATATGATTCAATATTGCTTTTCTAAAGATTAAAACAGAATATGTTTACAAAATGGATAGAAAATATTTAATATTATTTGAACCATTAGGAACCAAAGGGTTAAAGATAATGTATAATGCTAAATGGGCTTGTCAGAAATGTTAAAAAAATATTAGATTTTGGTTGTGGATGTTAAGAGTGGGGGTCAGATAAGAATTAATTGTGTATTCATAGAAAGGCTTAATGTGTAAAATAGCGTTTGCAAACATATGTAGATATGTAATACGTACAACTTTGTTAACAATACTATAAACATTACAAATATTGTAAGTATTGTAAGTGGTGTAAATAATGCTAATACACTGTTCTTAAAATAAAGGACCTCTATTCTTTTCATTAGTGCCATGGAATAATTTACATCCACCTGAGCAATCAGCAACTGAAGTAAATGGGGTGCCTGTTTAATGTCCTATTCTAAGTATGGTACATTGAGGACTGCAGCATCCCCCTTATGCGGCATTATAGTTTCATCAATTGATCTACTTGGTGTAGGACTAGAACCCACAACCTTCTGCACCAAAGATGAGAGTGTTTTCTTTTACACCACTGATACTGCTAACATGTCATATGATCATCCTTTAGATGTTATTTATGTATCAAGGCTAATGATGTTATTTCATAGTAAGGAATGGTGAGTGTCTGAAACCAGTTTATCAGAGTGAACAGAAGCAAGAGTAGTTATTTATTTATCTTCTTTCCCTGCCGCTGACCATCAGCTTCCCCACCAGCTGCTTTCATCAACCTTTGGGTCTGTTGGACTTGCCATAGCCTCTGCTGAGCTCAACCTGACACTAGTGTAGAACCAGTGAGGAAATTAATGCTGATACAGTACCGTGATGTAAGCTAAAGAGTGTGTCCTAGTTTCCCATCCTCTCGGCTGCCTTAGTCACTGTGCAGTCACTGCCCTTGGGAGGTGTATGTGTGCTTCAACACATGTGCAACCTTCTTACTAAGCAACATGGCTAGGTATGTGTGCTGCATATTATAACATGCCTTTAGGGTGCCTGCCTCCTCCATGTTTGGGTGAAATGACATTGGCCACTCCCTACAATCCTCCCCTACATTATTCCAGCATCCATGCCACTAATCAAACATAAGTTATGTGTGACTTTGTAAGGCCTTTATCCTTCTCACCATGGGGTTGCATCTCACCTTCTCCACTAAATATATCTGATCACTTTGGATATTGTATTGCCCTGTTTAACTCATACACATTTTCCTGGGGAGCTTCTGTCTTGATCTTAACATATAATTCTATAAGCATCCATAATTAACTACAAATAAATACTTAAAATTTCTCAAAATGAAATACAAGTTGGTAAATCCTTGCTCTCCCAGCTACTGTAAAACTACTACCAATAAATTTGTTTAACACTAAGCTTGAATTGCACTGTGAATAATCACACTAAGCAACTCAGAAAATGTCAAATGCTTCAAGGGCAACTCACAAACTGTTAAATGCTTCAAGGAATTCAAAATAATATACCATTCCATTAATCTTGCTGATACTCATACTCATCAGTGTTGCTAGATTAACTCCACTGATGCTATGTCAATCAATAAATTGCTTTCTACAAGAGTATATAGTCATAAGGAAATTAGAATTCATATCTATCCCTTTAAAATAATAGCTGTGGTGGTGCAGCGGTAGCATTGTTGCCTCACAGCAAGAGGTTCTCCCGTTCGATTCTTGGCTGGAGTGCAGGGAGTGCCTTCTGTGTGGAGTCTGCATGTACTCCCCGCAGTTGGGTGGGCATTCGAAAGACATGCGTAAATGGGCGTGCCTTCGTGGAAGGTTGAACATCGAGCCGGCACCTCGGCGTTTGTAAAAATCTACTGTCAATCATTAGCGGACCGGAGTTCCGCTGTGGCGACCCCTAACCGGGAAAAGCCGAAAGACAACAACATCTATCCTTTAAAAGTATACACATTTTCACAAGAGATTTCTCTATACTCTTAAAATAAGTATATTCAACAGTATTTTTAAATAATAAATTCCTCGTACATATGCATACATAAAACTAAGACTGTAAGGTATCTTCACAAAGATGACATGATTTCCTAAGCATTCATAGTGATATGGTCTACAGGGGATATAAAGAGATGGAGTTTTTAAGGAGCATTTAGCAAAAAGTTATGAAAAATGTGAGATAGTTTCCGTGTTTACGTTAATAATGTAAAAACCTGGGGTGGTATGTGTAAGCTGTGGATGATAGTGAAAAATGGCATCAAATCGTAGAGGGTAATATTCAGACATTATGAGATATAAATGCTTTTCTGGTAAAGCAGTTATAATTCTTAGTTATATTTTCATAACTGCATTCTTTTCTTAAAAGCTGTATAATGTACAGGTGAACAAATTATGGCATTTTAGAATTAGATTGAGCTTAACTGTTGCAAAGATATAATCCTTAAGTTTGAATATAATACTAGATATTTTGGCAATTAAAATGCAACAAAAAATAAATTTTCTTTCATACATCTGAAACATGAAATCAGCAACCTTTGATCCTATCACAGGTATGTAGCCCATTGTCTACCAAAGGTCTTTCATATCTTAAATTTTAATGACTCACATCATTTATCAGATTTTGCATATCTCATGAAGTGTCTTTCAGTAGAGGATTTTTGGAGAAAAGCTCACAGGTAGCAAGTGTTTTCCTGGCTTAGGAGACTTCAGAAAACAAGGGGATTAATTGCCCTCATGGTGCTCAAGACTGAATGAGTTAATGAAAGAGCAACACTCCTTTTCTAAGCATTATTGTAAAACACACTGTCATTATCTCAAGCTCACACAAATCTAGCACAGATGCTCTTTTGGATTACAGTATCCATGAATTATTTCCTTCCCTGTCCTTATGACATAGTGGAATAAAGCCCTAACTATGTCCAAGTTGATGCATATCTGGATGAACTGGGCAGGGAGGGACAGGAGTGACCATCTGACAATGGCTTACAATTCATAGGGATAAGAAGCATTATCTCATTGAAGTGGCAAGATCTGCAATGGTGAAGATGTATCGACTGCAACAATGGATTTTAGTGGCATTCCCACTGCAGAAGATGTCATGGTCCACAGTACAGATGCTCTTTCTGTGGACAACTATAGTGAGCGTTGCAATGTCAAAGTAAGGAGAGGAACTCTAGATCTGACTAAACCAGCCTATTAACTAGCCTGATCTCTAGCACCAAAATTTCACCTGTAACAGAAGATTTGATCTGGTAACACAGGAACATAGGAACAACTCCAGGTAAGCAATCACAGGAGCCACTAGATGCCTAGACATACCAGAATATAAAGGGATGTTTGTGCTGTCACCCTGGCAGATACCAAGCGCAGCTTCCTGCTGTGTATGACACGAAACACACAAATATCTTCCAAGTCTATGATGAAGTCTCAAACTTAACTTGCAACAACATCACCTCAGGCATTTTCTCAGCAGATAGATTCATCATAAATTTATACCCACATAAATAAATGTTAAAACACAGCAGTCCCATCCATATCCAGATGTAATAAGAACATTTAAGAAAAAACTTCCTTGTGGTCTACCAACATAAATACAATTTACAATAAGAGGGGAAAATGCATTAGATAATATAACAGAACTAAGGGCTCCCAAATGAAGAAAATATTAAGAATTTGAATAAGAATTGTAAAAAGAATATTAGAGGTTGGCATCTGAAGCCAAGGACAATTACAAATACTTCTTTAGTAATGTTAGAAAGCTAAGAAACAACACTCAGCAATATGCAGAACTTGTACTAAATAACAAAAACTGCCAATAACCTAGCAAATAAATTTAATGAAAATTTCATTCCTGATTTGACTATCCAAAGTTGTATAACTATTTTAACCCTCAAATCCCCAATTATCTCATAAGGAAATGTACAGAAAGTGTTGTCCAAAGCAATGACCATTTTCTCCTTGGCACCAGATTACATACCTGTCTGTTTGATAAATAATACTATTCATGCCCTTGTGGATCCTCTACCTCAACTGTTTAACCTGCACTTAGCTACAGGCTTAGTCCATAAAGAATGACATACAGCACTGATAATGCCCATCCCTAAAGCTGGCCATAGCTAGCCATACTACCGACCCCAGAAACTGTATGCCTATCAACTTGATCAGTCTCCTTTGTAAGGCCATGGAGCATTTCATAATGGACCTGACTAGCATCAACACTAAAAATATCATCAGGCTATACCCACTACAATTTGGTTTCATGAAAGGTAGACCATGTCTAATGAACCTGGTAGGCATTTCTCATTATCTCCTATGTTAAAATAATTAATAAACTAAACACATTGCAAAAAGATCCCAAGGTGGTAAGATGAATAGCAATGTGGCTGAAAAACAGAAGGGACCAAGTATGGGCTGTAGGGATCGTGTCAAAAAATATGAAGGTCACCAGTGGTATTCCACAGGTCTCAATGCTGGGACAGCTTCAGCTGAGCATTTACTTGTAAAAAATGCAAGGTCTATGTCTAGCCATGTTTGCAGATGACTGCGGATGGAAGTCATTCTTAAATCCACCTCTGGCAAAGTAGCCCTCCACTTGGAACTTACACTTTTAAATACATGGTGCATTGAAAAATTTGCTTAACTAAAATGCTAAAAGATGCATCATTGCTACATTTGGCAAAGAAACCATCCCCCAGCAGATAGCATTGACAATATGGGACTACAAAATAAAAATGTGGTTGAGATGGTTGAAAATGGGTTGAAAATTCCCTCTTCTTTGACCATCATACAACATTATCATCAGCCCCTCTTTTCTTTCCCCATTTTTTTACATGAGTTGTTGGTGTCGTGTCAACTGTCACCATCTTTCTTGATTCAGTGCCAAACTTTCCTCAACACTCATGCCTGACTGTTGCAAGTTTTCTCTCACATAATCCATCCACATCTTTGCCAGATGCCCTTTTTTCCTTTTGCCTTTTTCCTGTCTGTCCCAAATCTTCTTAAATAGATTGTCTTCTCTTTCCCCTGCACATGTGCCTGAACCTCCATAATCTGTTCTCTATGACCTTGTCTGCAATTCGAGCTACTTTGTCTTCTGTTCCGATGTCCTTATTTCTTCCAGTGTCCCACGCTGTGCATCCTACCACCCAATTCAGGCACTTCCTCAACTGCTTTGCCTTTACTATCTATGTTTCCCTGTCATACAGTAGTATTGGTTACACTACTGTTTTATAAATCTTACTCCTCTGCTTATTTAGCATTCTTCTGGCATTCACTACCACTGGCACTCTGTGCCAGTTGGCTGCAGCACCTTTGATTCTAGCATTGACCTCGTCAATCAGACATCCCTTCTCCTCAAACACACCTCCCACATACTTGAACTTTAACCTGTTCCACTCCCTTCCCTTCTATCCTGATTATCAGCTTCTTCTGATTTCCCTCATTTGCTTCCATTGCCACTGTCTGATCTGTGATCTTTCTCAAACCATGTACCGTCAGTTTTGCATTCAATTCCCCTCTCCTTTGCTGACATTCTTGCTCAGATTCTGCCTGTAATGCCACATTGTCAGCATATAGCAACTTTATTGACCTGTCCCCTCTGACTTGTTTGCTAAAGTAGTCCATCATCAGTATGAGCAGCAGTGGGCTCAGTGGTGAACAATGATTCACAGCCACTCCAACTGGAAACCCCTCTATGAGTCCAAACAGTGTTCTTACTTGCATCATTGGGTCTTTGTGCATACCCTGCACCAATTCTAGTAATGTTTCTGGGACTTTGAACCATTGCAAGACTGCCCTAGTCAGCTTTCTTGGGACCTTGTCATATGCTTTATCCAAGTCTAGGATCCCCAACTGGACTCTTTCCTCATTTCTTGCATCTTTTCAACCATCTGCATCACTGCAAACATCAGGTCAGTTGTGTTGCATTCTGATCTTAATCTGAACTGCTCATCTCCCATCTTACTCTTTACAACTCTTTGTATTCATTTATCAATCACCCTCTCAAAGACTTTCATGCACTGTGACAAGAGTGTGATACCGCTGTACTTTCCACAGTTGTGAATTTCTCCTTTGTTCTTAAACACTGGTGCTAGTATATTTATCCTCCAGTCATCTGGGATATGCCTTTCTCTCCCTACTGCTATCAATACCCTCAGGAGCCATTTCTCCCCAACTCACCCAACATCTTAATCATATCTGCTGTGACCTCATATGAGCCTGTTGCTTCCCATGACTTAATTTTCCTCAGTGTTATTCTTCCTTCTTCTAGGGTGGGCTCTTCCTCTTCTTTCATTGTAGACTATGTCTAGGGCAGTACTGTTTTTGAGAGATTTTCTTCATTCAGAAGCTGGTAGAAATACTCCTTCCATCTGCCTTTGATGTCCTGTGGACTGGTGAGCAGGTTGTTGCTGGCATCCCTTATAAAGGGTGTCTATCTTCTTTATCTTTCTGTCTTTGCCTCACAACCTGATAGAGTATCTTTCTATCATTTATTGAGTCACTTTCCAGAAGCTGATAATGTTCCTCTGATGCCTTGTTCTTTACTATTGCAACTCCTCTCTTGGCCTGTTTGTTAGCTAGTCAGCATTCCTTCCTAGCCTTGTCTGTCTTTGCTACCTCCCACTTTTTCCTGCACTACTTCTTTCTTTTGATGACTTCCTGGACTTCAGCATTCCACCACCAACTTTCCTTGTGTACCTTCCTTCCATAACTGGTTCAGATGCATATCTGTTCTACACTCCTCACACATCCTGTTTTGTGGGTCTGCCATTCTTCTTCAACTCCACCTATTTCACCTTCTTCCTGAGGTGCTAGAAATTAGAGTATTTCCTTAAACTCCTATGCTTTCTCTACAGTAAACTTCCAGGTCTTCAGCCTGTTTTCTTTTGACCTTAAAGCCTTCTCTGACCACTTCTTGCAGCTGATTGTGGCAACCAGTGGTTTATGTTGTGGACTGACTGTATCACTACGGATGATTTTGCAGTTACTGATTCTGCCCCAGTGCCCCTTCCTTACTAGGAGGATGGCTACCTGTGTTGCATGTTTTCCTCTCTTGTATGTGATGTTGTGACTCTGTCTGGCTTGAGCCATGTGTTAGCCACCATCAAGCCATTTACCAGACAGAAGTCTAGAATGGCCTCTCCTTCTTTATTCTTGTTGCCCCACCCATGTGTTCCCAGGCATTCCTCATATCCTGTTCTGTCTCTTCCAATATGTGTGTTCAGGTCACCCATTATCAACACAATTCAGGTTGTCCTACTTTATATTGTGGATCCTGCAACTGCTGCCTAAATGGTCTCTTTTCCTCACTATCACAGCCCTGCAGTGAGGCATATGCTGAGATTAACTAGAAACAACCTCCAGAAGAGGACATCTCTGCAAACAGCATACAAAAGTCATTTATTGGTTGAGTGCTTTTGACCTAAACTGGTCTTCTTCCTAACTGACGTATATCTTTAAATTACTTTTATACACTTAACCATAATCACATGACCTAGTGAAACCATTAAATAACAATTTAAAATACATTTATACAACTGACAGTTAAAAATTAAATAACCATTTCTAAGAAATAATAAAAAAAATTGAAAAAGCATTTACTTACATTTATTTAACCTAACATTTCTTTGCAACACCAGTTTGTAATTTATATTACAATTTAATCCTGGTGAAATATAAGCATTACATATTATCTGCCACTTTAACTCTTTGTAATCTAACTCCCCTTCTCTGTCACCATTAAAATCATTGGGTTCAAAATCGATAACTGTAAACAGAAACCTCATAAAATTATTGTGCTGGACAGAATACTTATCTATAGCATTATCCATTGCTTTTTGTTTTAAACACATAATAGTGCTCATACACTTTTTTTAAACTCTTTGTTTTACCTAGAGTGAATCAAAAGTGAAGCATGTTGCCAAACAGACCACATAGTTAGATGCATAAGTAAAAAATCCTGGAACACTATAAACCTATATATCCTATCTGTTCTACTACTGGAAAAGTGTGAGCCCTCTGATATATACTTACACATGGAAGAATTATAACATTTGTAAGTTCCTTTTCTATTTACAAAATTCACTATCTTTTCTCTTTCAAATATATTCTTGATGTTACTCTCCTTTTTATTAATGAAAGAAGGATTAACCCCCACTATTTTACTAATTTCTTCACTAATACTAAATATTCACCAGTTATTTTGGATAACTGATTTAATGGCCTTACTATCTAAAGAAAAGACCAAAGGCATAGATTCTGACCAATCCCTACCAGTACTAAACTTAACTTTTCCTCTATCATTACCAACTACCTCCTTAACATTACTGACTAAATGTTCTGGATATCCCCTATATAGAAACCTCTTATGTAATACTTCTGAAAAACTATCTAACAGTTCCACATCATATGATATATGACGTATTACATATATCATAGCATATGGAATAATATGTGTAATATATCCAGTACAGTGCTTATTTAAAAAATGGATAAGGTCTTATGTGAAGCTCATGCATAAACATCAGTTAGGAATTAAGTAGTAGGGATTCATACAGCATGCTGGGAGAATGATGGATCGGTTGCTGGACCAAAAAAGAAAGGTCTTACAAAAATATGAAATAATCATATTATTAGAGGAGGAGTCTGTGGCAGTAGGTTAAGAACAGGCATATTCACAGAGTTGTTTCTCTAAGGTATGGATACATAAGTAGGTGGACTGCCAAAAGAAAATGTACCAGGCATGGGAGATGAAGTAGATGGAAGGGTAGAAATTCAAAAGTGAAGTGGGAGAAATATGTCAACAGATGAAACTTTCAATTTTAGTAACAGTATTTGATTATTTTTGCCCGGCAGACAAAAAGTAATTATCCTTAGACTTAGGATGAAGCATGATGTTGCAGAATTGTTGGGAAGAATAAAGGTACAGAGCCATTGTGAAGACATGAAGGATGCAAGGAGACTATGGTAACGCATACAGGAGATCACTGACTACAAAATCAGGTCAGCACAGTGTGAGCACAGCAACAAATTCCGGAACAGTTTGGACATCTTCGTTGGTAGATTTGAGGAAAGAACAACAGGTTGGCACTAAAGCTACTCGCTGATGAGAAAGATGCAGTACTCGGCCTCAGCACAGAAGAGGTAAGATGAGAGCTAAGGAGAGTGAACCCCAGGAAGGCTGCTGGCCTAGACAACATACTGGCCATGGTGCTAAAATGCTGTGCTGATCAACTATGCACAGTGCTCAAGGAAATATTTAACATCTCTTGCCATGGCAAAAATGCCCTCATGCTACAAGGAAACTAACATCATCCCACTACATAAGAATACCACTTCCTCCAGTCCTAATGACTACAGACCAGTTGCTCTGATATCTACTGTTATAAAATGTTTTGAGCTGCTGATCAAAAAGCGTCTTTCAACATGCCTACCTCCTGATTTTGACCCTCTGCAGTTTGCATACAGAGCTAAACGTTCTACGGCTGATGTCATATCAGTAGCACTACACTTCTCCCTTGAGCATTTAGAGGGCAAAGACAACTATGTGAGGATGCTGATCATAGACTTCAGCTCTGCATTTAATATGGTGTTACCAATGCAACTGATAGAAAAGCTGGTACATCTAGGAATCAGTAAACATCTCTGTAACTGGATCATGGACTTCCTGATTGAGAGACCATAGAGGATATGTTCAGGTAAGATTACATAAAAGTGCATTACAATTAACACTGGGGTTCCACAGGGATGTGTTCTCAGCCCACTGTTATTCACCATCCTGACCCATGACTGCTATGCTAAGTACAAGTCCAACCATATCATCAAGTTTGCTGATGACACCACAGTCATGGGGTTCATCACAAAAGAGGATGAAAGGGTGTAGAGAGAGGAGGTGGCATCTCTGCTGATCAGTTAATGCAAGGGGAACGACCTTGACCTGAATGTAAGCAAGACCAAAGAGATTATCATCATCTTCAGGAGAAGGAGAACAAACCACTCAGTGCTCAGGATAGTGAGAGTGTGGAGAGGGTCAAGAGTATAAAATTCCTGGGTTTACACATATCAGAAGATCTGTTGTGGTCAGGAAACATCAGCCAAGTAGTCAAGAAAGCACACCAATGCCTCCACTTTTTAAGAAGGCTGAAAAACTCTAAGCTTCCTCCTCATATTCTCTCCACCTTCTATAGAGGTGCAATAGAGAGCATCCTCACCTGCAACTTCACAGTGTCATTTGGAAGCTGCACAGTACAGAAAGGAAGGTGTTACAAAAGTGGTGAGGGCTGCAGAGAAGGTAAATGGTTCCAGTCTTACATGGATACGTCTTTATTCTGCAAGACAGCATCCAAAAGGCCACCAAAATAACACAAGACAACACGCATCCTACACATGGACTGTTTAAGTATTTGGTATCCAGCAGGAAATATCACATCATTCATTGCAGGACTACAAGATTCAGTAACACCCTACAGTGATTAGACTTCTGAACTCAGGCACTAGTCCCAGGGGTCTGGACACATAATACTGTAAGCCAATTTTCATTTATTTGAGCAATATATACTTACATACATTCCAAGTAAGTGCAATATTATTTATTATATCCAGAGTCAGTATTATTTTACACACTCAAATGCAATATTAAACAAATAACTTAGACATTTCAAAAGTTGTTTTGTTTTACTTTAAATAGTATAGTTAATTTAACTTGGGGGGGGTATTCTTTTGATATATGACTGTTGGTAAATGTCTGTGCTCTTTCTTGTATGTATTGGCAGTAGTATTGTATTCGTTAGTTATGTTTATTCCTTTACGTGTATGTGTTATTTCACTTTCCTTTGTAATTTCCAAAATTGCATTGATGCCAAAATTTCATTTAGGCTACATGTGTGTAGTTCTAAATGACAATAAGGTTTACTTTTACTTTAATTTTATGCATGTTATAGATCTATATCTTATCCTGGTGAACGTTTAGAGAAAGAGCATGGAAAGTATTGCAGGAAATTATTAGTGGAAAAAAATATTCTGCCTCTAGGTATATGATATTGATCATACAAAAAGTAGGGGGGCAGAGAGAATAGTCAAGAGATATACTAAGGTCGTGGGTACTGGTGTGGATGAATCAAATAAATAAAAGGCAGAACTGCAAAAAAGCTTCCTTCCTAAATTTGAAGTGTGGTTGAAGGAAGGGGAGATTAAAATCAAGTTATAAGGGAATTACAGAAAAACAGCTTAGAAAAGTGGGTCTAACATGAAAACAGTCAGTGCTTAGGCATAGAGTAGAGGAGTATGACACCTGGAGCTATGGTGCTGGGTGAAGAAGCCAGAGTTCTGCCCAGATTACTCCTTTTAACTAGAGGTACAGTTACTAGAAACAGCAGGAGGAGTAGGGGATAAGAAAGTATGTTCAGTGCAAGTTCACCCATCAAGTGGGGAAGCGGGCATCTCAGCTCAGTTCAATGGCAGCACTTGCAGAAGGAAAAGTGCATTGCCCAAGCCAGTGATCCCAATAATCCTAGAGTGCTGTAGTGCACCATTTACTGGCTAGATAGCAGGCACAGACAGAGATATGGTAAGTGAGGACTCAAACCCTGATGTATGGGCGATGGCTCCCACTCCAGATTCACTTGGTTGTCACCCAGGCAGAATGATTGGTTTGACGGAGTCTTGCCACTGGAAATAATAGGATCAATGGTGGGAGGTTCTAGAAGGTTAGTGTGAAGACTGGGAGGAAGAGACTGAAATGAGCTGTGAAGAAAAGAAAAGAGATTAGATTTTGTTTGGAGGGAGAGAAGAAAATTCTCATTAATATGGTTAAAATTATAGTTAATACAATGTAAATGTGTTATATGTTTAGGTATTAATATGTATTCAAACATTGGCTATAAACATGTTTGAAAATAAAAATAATAAAAATTTAAAAGTAGAAAAACTGCAGCACTTTTAATTGTCAGTTTTTTACAATAAAAATATACACCTCATTCAATCAAATTTTCACACACTAAGAGATGCTTTCAGCTGAAGTCTTGATTATTTCTCAGCTAAGCAACAGTTCTGACAGCATTGCGCACACAGAGATGAACTTCTCCATATAGATTCTCACCTCACTGCTGTAAGTGTCCTAGCAAATTCAGGTTTCCTTGGGGACCTGACAAGACACAACAATCTCTGACAAGTTAATATAAAAGACCAGTCTGATACGACTACAAGTGCAGTTGCTTTTCAAATCAAATCTGACAATGAGTTAAAGAACCAAAACAACACACCTGGCAGAAGAAACAACTTAAGCTACTATACTGCCTGAAATTAAGATTAACTTCTAAAAGTTGCCAGGTGTTACATTTTTTTTTATCAGACATGTTTCTTGTGTTCCTTTTTTGTAAATGAAAGCATTTTCTGCTTGACAGTAGAGTGTGGGATATATTGAAAAGAATACAAGTTGAAACTTGACATTTCTAGTTAAAATTTCCATTCTACCCGATCAGTACCATGACCTCATGGATGTAGAGACATGAAAATGTAGTTGACAGCTAAAGCAGAGCATGAAGCCAATTTCATCTCTGACAGTGATATTCTGCTGGTCAAGAATAGCTACTTATATTCAATAACAAATAGGAAGCTGTTCTTGAGGTCTATAATTTTTACAGTCCATGGACAGATGAGAAGGGGCCAAGTCCCAGGGTGCAAAGATGGCAATCAAGAGTGAAATACTGTGGCAATACAGGTTTTTTAGAAGAAGAAATCTTACTGCAAAGCTCATATAAAAGTCACAATATCCACTTTTAAAATATTTGTAAAGCATACACATGTCTGGGGTAGTCTGATCATATTGGCTAGTACCTTATTTTCATTCTGTGTGATGCTAATTGAAGTTGTCAATTTTGTCGACATTTCATACATTATGGCTCCCATAATACACCAATAAAAAGACCATAATACTTCATAGACAAACATCAGTCACGTTGGTCTCCCTTGTTCAGCCTGCCTTCTCTGATTAACTAGTCTGTATAAATCCATCATTTGTATTTATTCTTATCTTTATCTCACACAGATCAAGCGCTTCTAGTCTATATTTGCATCTTGCCAGTTTTCAGACATCCTAGCTTAAGTGCATAATATTCTGCAGGTAGAATAATAATTCATTACATCTTTCTTACTGTATAATTCTTATTGTCATTTATTCCCTTTTCTTTGAAAAGCTTTCTTTCTACACACTGATACAATTGCATAGCATCCTTTTGTAGTGAATTAATACATGTTGTAAACTTCAGGACCTCAGCTACTGTTTGGGAGAAATAGTATATATATATTTTCAAGGCAACATAGAGATTAATCTGCCAGGCTGTAAAGCATGAAATGTGTGTTTAAATCCTGAGCCCACCTGGATACGTTCTGATACTGAGAAATGCATTGTGTCAGTGTGTGCTTTGTAAGTGTGCAAATGTGTGTGCATGTAAGCATGAGTGTGTGTCTGAGTGCATGCATTCAAATGTGTGCATGTGTGTGTATGCAGGTGTGTGTATATGAGTGAGTGTGTCTGCGTGTGTGTGTGTGTGTGTGTGTGTGTGTTGTGTGCATGTGTGTGTATGTGTGAATGAGACTGCATGTGTACATACTGTATATGCATGTGTGCATATACATGGATGTGTGTGTATGTGTGTGTGCATGCATACATGAGTGTGTGTACATATGCGCATGCATGTGTGTGCATGTCTGAGTCTCTGTGAGTAAGCATGTGTATGTGCATGTGTATGTGCACTTGAGTGTGAGAGTGTATGTGTGTGTGTGTGTGTGTGTGTGTGTGTGTGTGTGTGTGTGTGTGTGTGTGTGTGTGTGTGTGTGTGTGTGTGTGTGTGTGTGTGTGTGTGTGTGATTTTTCATATGTACATTTGTGTGCTTATGAGTTCCCTCTGTAGTAATCTCATTGGTGATCCCAAAAGTACATTAATCTAACATTACTACTTTAATGTTTTTCCTGGAGAAATAATATATATTTTTTTCACCAGTCTTACACACTTTCAATTTAACCATCAGTTTTATAAATCAGATAATGCCCTCAAGGGTCTCTTCTGCTCTGTTTAAGTTAGTGACTTCTTCATCTTCCTCTATAACCTAAGTACACAGTGTTTGCATTATAATACAATCATGGGTCTGTTCTGCTCTGTGTATGTGACTTTTACATGCTCCTCTGTACCCAACATGCACAGTGCTTACATTAGTGCAATCATGCTTTCTTCTGGGAAGTGTACGTTAGTTACTTCTACATCTTCCTGTGCATCCTAAGTGCACTTTGTTTACATTAACTGATTACAACGACTGCCTGCACTTTTAAAAAGTTTTTTGTTTAAATAATTTGCTTAACTGTTGTAGGCTACACACTAAAGTGCGATAGCCTTTACTGATCATTTGTAGTCATTTAAAGCTGTTCTAAGTTTATTTTTTTTTACTGTTTTTGCCTTATCTTTTCAAAAAAAAAATCCTTGTTTCCTGCCTTTCTAAGCTAGTATAGTCCAGTTTTTAGGCTAGTGCTGAATTCAGGGCTGTGATACTAGTTTCTGAATTGCCCATAACTTACTTGGATAGAAGGAAGTTTCTCTGCTCATCTGTGAGAGAGGTGAGCTTTGAGCAACCTATCTGTCCCTGGAGGAGTGGTTCCAGCCCAAAAATTAGTAGTTTATTGGCCATTTTGGACTAATTTCTATCCCCTGCATGGTTTTGCACATCGAGCAGTGCCGGTTTGCTATGGATAAATTATTCCCGGCTCCACTAAGTCTCCTCTTCAGCTTTTCCCTTGAAACTAGTCTAACTCTCAACCTAAGAACTCAAAAAACATTTTACAGCCCAGCACTTGCTCAGACCTAATAGCAAGCACTAATTTACCGTGACACTGATTGCCCAGTAGGGCAAGGTTCTTTATTCACCCCTCACCAACCAAGCGACTAAGCAGCTCACCCTACTATTCAGTCATGACCAAAGGGCAACTTCAGGTGCACTCTCCATTCCAGCTGGTGAATCTGGGTATCCTGAGGCAATGTTACAACTGCCTCATGTACACAGACAACCCTCTTTTCCTACCACAAAACACTAACATATGCGAGAGATGCAATTATGCAGCCAAACTGGAAGCTAAGCTGTCTCCATCCAAGACTGGAACAGACAGTCAAGAGGAGAAGGTTAACACTTGCACCACAACTCCAGCCACACACAGATCTACTAAAACAGCACTGGCAAAAAATACACATAAATACACAAAATCATACACGGAGGCTCTAAATAAAAACCTGCAAAAGAATCAGAGACCTCCAAAGCAGACACCCAAACAACCTGCACATCCCATCACAAACCAGACAACACATAAAACACAAAATCAGTGTGCCGCACAATCACAGCCCTTAAGGTGAAATAACATACCTAACACACTAGTAATAGCTGACTCTATAGTCAGGCACACTGACGTCCCACTCACTAGGCTGGACAAGCAGAAGGTTACTGTTAGCTGCCTGTCTGGAGCCAGAATCCGCCACATAACACAAGCACTCAGGTCACTCCAGAACAAGTACAAATATGACTCTGTCATTGTTCATGTTGGTGTAAATGACCTGAGACGTACCTCCCTGGACTACATGAAAAGAGACATGGAAGAGCTCTCTGATCATGTAGCCCAGGCTGGTATGACCCTGACCCTGAGTAGCATCCTGCCCTCATCAAGAATGATACCTCAGTATAAAGAGAAAATGATCAATTTCAACAATTGGCTAAGCTTCTGGTGTCATTCAAAGGGGATCCAGTGTCTGTCAGCCTGTGACAACATGCTCGACAAGTTGCGTTGCTTCACAAGAGATGACTTGCACCTGTCACCCCTAGGCTTTTGAATACTGGCCAAGGCTCTTGCTGCTCCCATAGTGCCTTTTTTAGGCAAGGCTCAAAAGTCAAACCCACCTCCGTAAACAGCACAATTAGCAAAAACTGAGGGTTATGCCACTCAACGCCAGGAGTTTAAATCTCAAAATGCATGCGCTCGAAGCACTCCTCAGTATGGAGAACATCGACATCTGTGCAGTAACTGAAACCTGGTTCAAGGCTCCAGAGAGTACCCCAGCACTACCGGGCTACAACTCATACCACACATTTTGGCCACAGAACATGGACCGAAACACAAAAGGAGAGGGTGTATCCATATTCATCAAGGATACCTACACCTCCAGGTTAATGGCGCAGCATGATACCTCTGAGATCATACATGTGCAATTAATATCGGGCAAATCTGCAATGCAAATTGTGGCCTGCTACAGATCACCCTCCATGACCCAGGACCACCACTCCACCTTTCTGGAGACACTGGAAAACATGAAGGTCTTACCAATCACCCTGATACTGGACGATTTCAATTACCCTACCATTCACTGGGAAAACTACTCGAGTACAAATTTCCAGGCCCAGCGCTTCCTGGAATTCATCAACTCAAACTTCCCTAGCAGAGGTGAAAACATATTGGACCTGGTCATCACCAACATGGGTGACAGGTTCTCCACACCAGAGGTCAACCAGTCACTGGTTAGATCAGACCATAAACTAACCACTATGGATGTCCACACCCCTCCACCATCCCCAACTAAGGAAACCACAGTAAAAAGCTTTTCTAAAACAAACTTCACCTGACTTAAGACAGAGGTGGTAAGTTTCACAGCCCCCACGCTAAAGGATAACGCTACCCAAGATGCAGAAACCTTTACAAATACACTCTGTGAGCACCTACAAAGATGAATGGATCGTGCCATCCCTAGCAAAACCAAGACTCACTCCTCTACGAAAAGAAAACCAGTTTGGTGGACCCCTGCAATAAATAGGCTATACAATAGAAGGATGAAACTAGTTCAGAAAACAAGTAAATCCCAAGAAGGAAAGACATCCCTGATCAGTATCAGTAAGAAACTGAGGTCCCTCATGAAATCTTCCAAGGCTAACTTTGAAAGAAATATAGCCAAGGATTCAAAAGATAACCACAAAGTCTTCTTTAGCTATGTTTAGAATCTACGTGGCAACTCACAGATATGCAATGATCAAGTGCAAAATAGCACAAAATATACTGAACTTACTGATATTGCCAACATCCTGGCAGATAGATTCAGTGCAAACTTCACCCCTCCCCCCACCTCCAAAAGGGCCCACAACAATACCGGAAAAGTGTAGTGTCCCAAAAATCACAGACGCACAGGTGAAAACAGCCCTTTCAAAAGACAAAAACACAGCGTCAATGGGACCAGATGGTGTCCCAGGCTGCGTCTTGCATGAAATACAGAACGAACTTACCCCCCACCTAAACATGCTGTTCAACCTCAGCCTCTCCACAGGCTACGTGCCCATAGAATGGTGAACAGCAACGGTTATTCCTCTCCACAAAGGAGGGGCCACAACTGACCCTGGTAACTATCGCCCCATAAGCCTGACTAGCCTGGTCTGCTAGGCTATGGAGCACATCATCATGGAACTCATTAACAAAGACATTGGGAACTTCCAGGCACTTGACCTGACCCAGTTCAGCTTTGTTAAGGGCAGATCATGCCTACTAAACCTGGTTGACTTCTTCGAGAAAGTCACCAAGGCCATAGACAAGGGAAAGGTGGTTCACACAGCCTACCTTGACCTCGCCAAGGCTTTTGACACCATACAGAAAAACTCACCAGCCTGAGCCTAAACCCCCTATGTCATAAGATGGTTTTCCAACTGGCTTACAGACAGAACTCACATGGTAAGAATAGCGGGAACCAGGTCCGACTCTAAACCGGTTACAAGTGGTGTCCCGCAAGGCTCGGTCCTGGGACCCCTACTGTTCAGCATATACTTTTCAGAAGTACAGGCAAACACAGGAGGACTATGGCTAACCAAGTTTCCCGATGACTGCAAACTGGGAGCCATAATTGACTCTCCAGCTGACACGGACATCCTCCAAAAGGGTCTTACTGAGATGGACACCTGGTGTCAAAGTCACGGCCTCAAGCTAAATGCCAAAAAATGCATAGTCATCCCATTTGGGAAAAACAAAACACCCATGAATTACCACATAGGTGGCAGCCCCTTTATTGCAGAAGAGGTAATAAGAGATCTGGGGACCCAGATAGATAGCAATCTCTCCTTTGACAATCATATTGCCAAAGTAGTTAGGAAATCCTTCTATGTGGCCCATCTAATTCCTAAAGGGTTCGCATCTAGAAATAAAGAGGTTATAGTACCCCTCTACTTGTCACTCATTAGACCCAGCATAGAGTAAAATGCCCCATTTGGGATGTACCTCACAAGGCACTTCCAACAGCTGGAAAGACCACAAAAGTGCCTCACCAAGAGGATTTCTGGTCTCAAACCTATGTCCTATGCAGCCCGAATGAAAAAACTCTGACTGTACTCAGTGGCATATCGCTTACTCAGAGGTGATCTCTGACTGACTTACAAAGCCATGCCCAACTCAGAATTGGTGGACATGCTCCACCTAAAGAAATCCAAGTCACTGCAAGCCACGTGCTCTAGTGAGCTAAACCTCACCACAACAATAAATAGAACATGCTGCAGGGATAGATTCCTGTCACAGAGACTCCCCATGCTTTGTAACAAAATTCCAAATTATATCAGGCAGAGCCCCTCACTAACACTCTTCAAGAGAAACCTTGACGAGTGGATGGGTAACAGAAAATACACCCCTGGGATCACTTCATTGGCTCTACTTCACAGAGGATCAGTTAATTAATCAATGGTATAAATGCTCTCGGGCAGATAGCCTAGTACCTACCTATGAACCTTTGAACCTATTATAATACAATCATGGGTCTGTTCTGCTCTGTGTAAGTTAGTGACTTCTACATTCTCCTCTGTACCCAAAGTGCACCTTGTTTATATTATAACACAATCATGGGTCTGTTCTGATCAGTGTAAGTTAGTGAGTTCTAGAACTTTCTCTGCACCCTAAGTGTCAGCATTTAAATGGATAAGTTCAGTGCAGCTCTGAGAAGTGCTTAAGCCTGATCAGGATACTTTTCTTTTGTTTCAAGATTCTTTTCTCCTGTCTGTCCCATATGGTCACTTTTTAATAGATTTTATAGGCCTAGAGAAAGGTAAACTTTTTAGTCCAATGAACTGTGTGTGTGTGTGTGTGTGTGTGTGTGTGTGTGTGTGTGTGTGTGTGTGTGTGTGTGTGTGTGTGTGTGTGTGTGTGCGTGCGTGCGTGTGTGTGTGTGTGTGTGTGTGTGTGTGTGTGTGTGTGTGTGTGTGTGTGTGCGTGTGTGTGTTGGTGGAGGTTTAGGCAGACGTCATGCAGCTATCTTTGACTCTAACTATCCTTTGCTCATTGGAGTAGTTACTGTCACCCACCAGATTTCTTCTAACCCAGGCTGACTGTCTTGAGCCATTTTACTAGTTAAAAATAAACATTTATGGCTTAAACGTATTCCTATGCAACATATTTAGAAATTTTTAGAGACATTCAGATAAACTCCTCCCATCACCTCTGTCTGATCTATTTATTTGCTTCTCTATTTAAATAAATCATCAGGGGTTTATATAGAGACATAATTTTTTTTACTAAGTCCTGTTGGTGATCTTGTACTGCTATTGCTTGGTCACACTTTTTCAAAGCTTCCTTTATTTTATGTCATGTTTAATGTTATGCTACCTTTAGCATATCTGACATGTTGCTACAAAGCAGGGCATTATGCTTGCATAAGTTATTATGAACTGGCTGATTACTGTGGAGTCATCTGCAAATTTAATATTTCTGTTTGACTGATGCATAGCTGTGCAGTCATGTGTTAGAAGTATGGAAAGTAGTGGACTGAGTACACAACCTTGTGGGGCTCCAGTGTTTAGGGTGATGCTGTTTTGAGTGATGTTTTCCTGCTCAAACTATTTGTCATCTTTCAGTCAGGAAGTTGAGTATCCAATTGCATATTGTGTTTTCTGTGCCCAGTTTATTCAGCTCAGACAGCAGTTGTTGTGGAATAACCATATTGAAGGCTGAGCTGAAGTCTATGAACAACATGCGTATGTAACAGTCCTTATTTTCCAGGTGGTTCAAGGTGTGATGAAGTGTTAAGGCTATGGCATTTGCAGTAGAATGATTTGACCTGAATGCAAATTGCAAAGGATCAAATGTAGCAGGTAGGCAGGATGTTATGTGATCCTTGACCATTTTTTCGAAACACTTCATCACTACTGAGGTAAATGCAATTGGCCTTTAATCATATAATGATGCTGGAGATGGTTTCTTGGGCAAAGGAATGGTGCTGGTAGTCTTGAAGCATTTGAGCACTTTTTCCTGGCTGAGAGATATATTGAAAATGTCTGTGAAGACTGATGCCAGCTGATTAGTACGGTTTTTAAGTAGTCTCCCCAGGATCATATCTGAACCACCTGCTTTGCCCAGGTGAAGTCTACTTAGGTTCCTTTGTACTGCCTCCAAGTTGAGGCATAGTGATGTGGCACCTGCATGGTGGGTAATCTCTTTGGTAAGGTTCTATTTGATTCCTCGAATCTACTGAAGTAGATGTTTAGCTTGTTTGAAAAGCCTGGTTATCATCACAGTGGGTGGATAGTAGCTTATAGTCTGTGATGTTTTGGATCCCTCTCCACAGCTGCCTGGGATCTTTCTAAAAAATGAAATTAATGTTGCCTTTATGAAAACAGATCTATTGTTAGAAGACATGCTATTACAGGGGCAAATAAATAAAAAAGATTACAATTATATGCACAATGATAAACCTGTAATAGCAAGTATTTTCAGTATCCCTAAAATTCACAAAAGTACTGTGAATCCACCTTTTAGACCTATAGTGGATGCCAAGAGATCTAAAACATTTTTATAGCCTAGTTAGTTGATCATTATTTGAAAAATGGATTAAGTAAAATATCTCATATTTGTAAAGACTCTTGGCACTTCTTAAATAAGTTAAATGATACTCAATTTTATCCTCATGGAATATTTGTTACATTTGATGTTAATAATCTGTTTACAGTTATTCCCCATGATACTGGTTTAATGTGGTTAGAGAAACAGTTGTTTAATATAGCTGACCTTCACAATGATCATATTAATGCTATGATGGTACTCATGGAAATAATATTAAAAACAATTATATCTTTTTTGAGGGTCATTGTTTCAGGCAAACAACTGGAGTAGCAATGGGGGCAGCATGTGCCTCCACCTTTGCAAATTATTTGATGTTATATTGGGAAACAGAATATATTTTAACAGTGTATATATATATATATATATATATATATATATATATATATATATATATATATATATATGGATTCCTGGGCCTTCTCTGGGTGATATTGTTATTTTATGGGTAGATACCCAGGAGAGGCTGGATGAATTTTTGTTATATATTAATAATTCAGTTGAGTTTTTAAATTGTTCATATTGTATTAATGATTTCACTAGTAATTATTTAGAGGTAATGTTAAAGAAAGATTTGGAAAGAGGTAAATACAGTTCAACTATCTTTCGAAAACCCACATTCTCCAACTCTTATTTACACTACACCAACTGACACCCGAAACACCAAAAAAAAAAGTTGTTGTAAAGGGCCAATTAGTATGAGCAGCTAGGATGGTATCTGAGTTGGACGAAATTTATAGAGTGTGATGTTATAGTTGAAATGTTTTCTAGAAGGGGTTACCCTAATACGTTTTTGAGGGAAATATTGAATGAGGTTAAAATTAAGAGAGAGGGAGAGAGAGAGAGCGAGAGACAGAGGTACAAATGTACCCATTTTGAATTCTATTAATGCAGAATGGAATTATGGTAGTAGAAATATAGTTAAGACTAATAAAGCAACAATATATGAAATTAATAAACTTTTTATTGCCACTTATACTATATATATATACTAGAGATATTGTAAAATCCATTAACAAAAAATGAAATTTGTTTCTGTTACTGGACAAAATAAAGGGCAAAATAGGTACTTATCCCATTATTAGAAATACTTGGAAAGAAATAAAACCTTAATTACTGCTAATAGTAAAGAGAAAGGAGGAACAACTAAATGTGGGAGTTGTTTCAAACGCCATTATATAATGCAGGGTGACTCCTTTAATATTGCAAACAATAAATATAAGATTCAAGGGCATTATTCATGTTACACTAAACAAGTTGTTTACATGGCAAAATGTAAACTATGTCCAGCCTTTTATATAGGAAAGACTTCCAAGACATTTAAGGACAGGATTTATGAACATTTGACAGATTTAAAAATAAAAGGACCAGCAATGTTTTGTATAGGCATATTAGTATTTATGAAAATCATGTTTTTTGTTTTTTTATTATTGAGAAAATGCAGAATGATATTCAAGGTAGGAGAGTTAAAGAACATCTAGATTTAGCCGAATTGAAATGGCAATTAAAATTAAATGCAACCATTAGTCCAGTATTAAATGATGCATGGACTTAGTCCTGTTTTAAAATTTAAATATTATAATGATTCTTAAATAATATGATGTGTTAACAACAGGATGTACACAATGTTTTATCATTTATATGATTTTAATTTTAAAGTTGAGGGTGTTTTTAAACTTTCATTGATGTTAATCGCATGACTTTTAAACTCTGATTTTAATTAAGTGGAACAGTGTGGAGTTTGTTTTTGTGGAGTTCCACTGAAATAAGGAATGAAAGCACTTAACTTTTTGTAATAAAGTAATTGATTTGAACTACTGCTGGCTTTGAGAAATTGTCCATAAACAGCATTTGCTCTTGGAAGGTCTTATCCCAGCTGTGACAGTCTGCAGTTTGTTAGAAAATATCAAATGCACCAAAGGCAATGGTTGATTCATGACATTAAAGGTTTAATCAGTTGGCATATGAGCAGTGGATTTCAAAGCATACACTGCACCTGTGTCATTGATTGCTGGCCCCACAGCAACATACATGCTCACAGTATAAAGAGTCCTATGAGAGATAAACATGGATTTGGAACCTCTTCAGTTACTGCTGTCCTAACCTTACAGATTCAGCAAAGGGAGTAGAATATATAGCAGATGGGGCACATCATCATCATCATTAAATCATCAGGGAAGCTAGGACATCCCATCATTAAATCATCAGAGAAGCTAGGACATCCCATCATTAAATCATCAGGGAAGCGGGGGCATCCCATCATTAAATCATCAGAGAAGCTAGGACATCCCATCATTAAATCATCAGGGAAGCAGGGACATCCTATAATTAAATTAGCAGGGAAGCTAGGACATCCCATCATTAAATCATCAGGGAAGCTGGGACATCCCATCATTAAATCACCAGAGAAGCTAGAACATCCCATTATTAAATCATCAGGGAAGCTGGGACATCCCATCATTAAATCATCAGAGAAGCTAGGACATCCCATCATTAAATTATCAGGGAAGCGGGGACATCCTATCATTAAATTAGCAGGGAAGCTAGAGCATCCCATCATTAAATCATCAGGGAAGCTGGGACATCCCATCATTAAATCATCAGAGAGGCTAGGACATCCCATCATTAAATCATCAGGGAAGCAGGGGCATCCTATAATTAAATTAGCAGGGAAGCTGGGACATCCCATCATTAAATCAGCTGGGAAGCAGGGACATCCTATCATTAAATCAGCATAGAAGATTAGATTCCATATGGAGATGGAATTAGTATGAGCAGAGCAAGTTTCATCTTCAAGGGAAAGGCTTCTGTATGGATCTGATTCAATAAAGTATTTCTGGTGAGATAGGGGTCAGACACTGAAAAAGAGAGAGTGAGAGAGATCATGCTTAGTTGCAGCCATGATATTTGTTATGAGGTGTGTGACTGGCAGTGATGGGAGTAATATATTGCAATTTATAGTAACTAGCAATATAACTAGTTACATTTTAAAAATAGTAATTAGTAATAGCAATATATTACTTTTTTTCAGTAACTAGTAATTTAAATGTGCGTTACTTTTGAGTTACTTCTGCTTAAAGCAGTGGCTGTCCTTCCATTTAGTGTTGCAGTATTATTTACATATGGATTGTCTTCCATCCTACGACCCAATATTTGGTTAGTTTACAAAAGCTTCTAGCCCCTGCAGTACATGGGACATCACATGTATGGTCTGACAAGGTCAGCCATAAAAGGCACATCCACACGTACCATCCTCAGAGCTTTTCTGCCACCGTTCAGAAGGTTAACTCATATGTACAGTGTGCAGTTGGATTCCATGTGTTGATTCTAGCTTCAGCTTCAGATAACTTTATTGCTACTACTGTTTGTTATTGTTCGTGTCATCCAAAGTGGGCAAGTGTAGTTGTGGAAGGCAGATTCTACATAAAGATATCCACTTCCTTTGCCTTTTCTGTTTAGGGTCTAGTCATAACTACCGCTCCTGTTCAAATTTGTCAGGCTTTTGTGCCTAATACATTTATTAGCTGATTTTCATCTCTAAATCTTTACTTAGAAAGTCAGTGATTAAAATGTCTGGCTAAAGACATTATGGATGGCTCTAGTGGTGCTTCAGCTAAGCTGAGTTTGAAGAAGAAGGTGAGCAAACCAAGGCTTGAAACTTCTGCAGCTGTGCTTCTTACTTCAGATGTATCCCTTGAGGTCACTGAAGACCCAGTGGGATGATCGGAGGTCAAGTCCACGTCTGCAGTGTGTACCTCTTTGGAAGCCACCAAGGGATTGATTCCCAGCACATCTGAGGCTTTGAAGATGTCAGCTTTGGGCGACAGGGGGGAACTGCAGCTTGTTGGGCTTGAAGACTCTTAGGGACATTCCTGTCATTCCAGCTTGGGATCCATCTTTGTCTACCTCAGACGTTAGGCCTACGTCAGCCTTTTCTGCTCTGTCTCCTCAATGGGAAAGACATCTCAAAAATAAAAAAAAAAAAAAATCCAGTATTCCTTCTACTCCATTCTCTGATTGGAATGCATTTTCCCAGGGTCTTATTAAGGCTTTGATGGCCTTGAAGCCATCTACCTCTCTCTACCTGTCTTCACTTCCTCCCCTGTTCTACAGTCTGCTGGATCCCAAATTCTTCCCTCTGACTCAGAGGACTCCCCATCTGATGATGATGATTCCCTGGCATATTCCACCCAAATTACTTCTCCTCTGGAATATGCCTCACCTGAAGAGGAATCAAATGGAGGGAATTCTCCAGGTGAAGAGATTTATTTTGGAGAAACTTAATAAAATGAGAGAATTCTTTAAGTGGGATTGTTCCAAGATTTCTGAAGAAGAAAAGAGACATTCTGATCTTTTGCAAATGGCGGTACCTTCTCCTTCTGCAGTGCCCCCAGTCCTTCCACCTTTCTTGGATGCCTTCACCTCCTCTTCTAAGACTCCAGATTCTCAGGCTCCAGCTTCCCAAGAGACCAGACAGATTTTATAAAGTGCCAGATGAATGCAAGTTTCTTTATAAGTGTCCTTCTGTGGACCCTGCTATATTCTCCATAATCTCTGACAAGTCTTCATATTTATCTCCTTCTGCCAAACTTTTACCATGTGATAAAGAAAGTAAGATTCTTGACAGACTGGGTAGGAAGGTCTATACCTCATCCACTTTAGCTAACAGCGTTAACAACTGGACTCACATGTCTAGGTATTCCTTCACCTTGCTTTCTCAGCCTTCTCAAGCTCTGGCTCAGTTACCAGAATCTGCGGTTAAAACTCAGGTTTTATCTCTTTTGGCTGCTTCCTCACAGGTTGCCAGACATTCCATTAAGTGCAACTATGATGCTGTTGAGGCATCTTCCAGAGATGCTGTTTCTGCCTCTGCGCTTAGGAGACAGTCTTGGCTCAGACTACAATTTCTTCCTGAGGATATTAAGGCAAAATTACTTGATGCCCCTTTGGACAAATCTGCACTTTTTGGTTCGGCAGCTACAAACTTATTTAAGACTCTGTAAGAAAAAGGAAAGGAAAAAGGAACCCTAAGATTTGAAATGCTTGTTTCACCTGTACCTAAATTTCATAGGAACTTCCCTGACATAACTTCCTTTGTTAGGAGACCTGCTCATTCCTCTTCTGCATCTACCCCTGCTTCTAGCTCTAAAACGTCAGTTAGGAGACCTCCATCATCAAAATCTTCTGCCTCAGCTCCTCCAGCACAGCAACCATTTTAAGCCAGGCCTAGCTCTCTGTGACAGCCACCATCCTCTTCCAAGTTATAATCCATTGTGTCTTTGCCTCTCCCTTTCTTTTCCAGTTTGGCCAAACATCACTCAGGACTCATGGGTCCTATCCATCATTCAAAAAGGATATTTCATGACATGAAATACTCCCCTTCCTTTCATGGGGATTCCACAGCCCCCCTCCAGTCAGCTAGAGTTGTTCCCACAGCTACTATCACAACTTCTTTCACAAGGCACCATCCAGAATGTTCCTCTGGATCAGGGAGACAGAGGTTTCTATTCTAGAATGTTTCTGGTCCCAAGAAAGGATAGTCCTTGGAGACCAGTTCTAGACCTCTCACACTGAAACACCTTTCTAGAGGTGACATTTTTCTGCATACTGTCTCTTCATATGCTTTTTCCCTGATTTCTCCCCATTCATTCATGGCATTCTTGGACTTCAAAGATGTTTACCTACACATTCCTATTTATCCTCTTTACAAGATTTTTTTACATTTCTTGCTAGGTTCTTTGCACTTTCAGTTCTCTGCCTTGCACTTTGGGCTCTCCATTGCCCCAAGGGTATTCACAAAGTGCTTGGCCCCTGTCATTGCCTTCTTGTGAACCTTGGGGATTAAAGTTTATCCCTATCTGGATAACCTCTCTCTTTCTTGCTCTCAGTTCAGAACAGTTGTCTCAAAACCTTCAGCAGGCCATTTATTTCCTTCAAAGCTTGAGGTTCACTATAAACATCAAAAAATCTACTTTGACCCCATCAAAGCATCACATTTTCCTGGGGTGCAGGTTCAAAACAGATCAGATGATGGTTTTCCTCACAACAGACAAGGTTCAAACTCTGACTACCTTCATGGAAAGCCTACTGTCTCATCATTCCATCTCAAACAGTGAGTTCCTAAGACTACTGAGATTCATGGCTTCTATTTTTCCCATGCTGCCCTTTACAAAGCTTCACATGTAGAAATTTCAGTGGTACCTGAAGACAGTCTGGTGTCAACATGCACACCGTTTTGAGTTTCACATTGCTGTTCTTCCATGCCTGAAAGAGCTCCTTTGGTAGATTCAGCAGCTATCTTTGAATCCCGGCCTTCCTCTTCTCGTGCCCCAACCTTCTCAAAGCTTTTCACAGATGCTTCAGACACAGACTGGGGGGGCTGACCTTTGCATCAAAGAAGGATCAGGGTCTCTGGTCTCCATTTCAAAAGAGGGAGCACATCAACATCAGAGAAATGAAAGCTCTGATTCTCGCCTTGCAGATTTTTCATCCTCTCTTTCTGCCAGGTCCTCTGAAAGTTTTAACAGACAACACCACATTTCTCTGGTACATAAACAGAGGGGAACCAAATCTTACCTTCTTTGGGGGTTATCTCTAACAGCATGTGAACTATCAATTCAGTACAAGGTTACCCTTCATGCTGTCTATTTACCCTCATCCCAAAACACTGTGGCAAACAAGTTAAGCAGATCCATGTCACACTCCTACAAATGGATGCTTCATAGGGATGTGTTGATAGATTTGGTTCACCAGTGAAATACTCCACAGCTGGACCTCTTTGCCTCCCCTCAAAACAGACAACTTCCTCTGTTTTGTACCAGAGTCCCACATTATCTGGCTTGGAAGATCGAAGCCCTTTCCTTTTCATGCTGGGGGATGTTTCTGTATGCATTCCTCCCTTCCGTCTCATTCAGAAAGTCTTGCTGAAAATTTAACAGGACAAACCAAAAATCTTGTTGGTGACTCTCTTTTGGCCAAGACAGCATTAGTTCCCTCTTCTTCTGCAACTAGCCAGGGGCCATCACTACATGTTGCCTCACCAGTTGTATCTGCTCACACAGGACAAGGGATCCTTGCTTCATCCACATCTCTCAACATTGCAAATGACCTGTGGGTGATCAACTTTTGATCCATTTTAGGCACTTGTTCCTCACAGGACATGCTCCTGGTTTTGCAGGAGGCCAGAAAACCCAATACTAAACAATCTTACACCTCCAAATGAAAAAAAGATTTTCTATCTGGTGCCTTTCAAGAAGTCTAGATCCACTTTCTGTGGACATCCCTACAATACTTTCTTACTGAACTGCTTAGCAGGGGCTTGTAATATTATTCAGTGAAAGTCCACTGTTCTGCTCTTTCTACTTGTCTGCTATCACATCATTTGACTTCCAGATTAGAGGTAATCTTTTTCCTTAAAGGTGTCCTACATATTAAGCCTCCCAGGAAACCAGTACCACCACCTTGGGATCTTAATTCTGTCCCAGAGAAGCTAACTGTTGCCCCTTTTGAGCCTGCACCTTCTGCTCCTCTAAAGTTTTGCACTTGGAAGACTGTGCTTCTGGGAGCTTTGACCTCCACTAGGAGAATTTCTGAGATTCAGGCTTTGAAGGCATCTCTGGCTTTCCTGATTTTTCACAAGGACATAGTCTCTTTGCATACCAACCCTTCCTTTATACCTAATGTGGTAAATGTGAGGTATCTTAACCACTCTATCCAATTTCCAACCTTTTTTTCCTTCTCCTCAGTCCTCTAGGGAATGGATTCTACATTCTTTGGATGTTCATAGGCAACTTAGCTAGACTAGACTAAAGCTATCAGGAAATCTGATCAGCATTTTGTGCCTTTCATCCCAGTGCTCTGGGCTTACCTGTTGCTAAACAAACAATTTCCTCTTGGATTTCTAAGACTATTCAGTTTTGTTATTTCTTTCATGGTATGTCTGTGGCTGCTCCTGTTAGAGCCCACTCCACTAGTTCTGTTGCTTCTTCAGGTCCTTTCTATAAAGGCCTAGATACTAAATCTATTTTGGAGGCTGCTACTTGGTCTTCTGTGCATACCTTTAGCAAGCACTACAAGTTGGACACTATTTCTAGGTCTAGGGCAGGGTTTGCTTGAGTCATTCTCTATGGCTTTTTGAAAAATTCTTCAAAGTATTTTTTCTCTTCTCCTTCTTCCTCCCAAGGTTCCTACTAAGCTTCAGTACTGTCCCATATGTAAAGAGTACTACAACATTGAACAAAAGAACATAGAGTAGTTGTGTTATATATTACAATAACCATAGATGTCCTTCTTTTCTATGTTGCAGTATTCTGTCCCTCCCACCTCTTCCCTTCATCCTGTCCCTATCTTGGATGACTTATTTGTTTCCTTAGGACTAATGTTCCTCATGGGGACTGCTTGTTCTGAGGATAGTATGTGCAGACATCCCTTTTATGACTGACATAGTCAGATCATACATGCAATGTCCCACTTACTGGCAGTGGCTAGAAGCTTTTGTATACTGGCGAGATGTCTGGTCATTGGGTGGAAGACAACCCATATGTAAAGAATGCTGCAACATAGAACAAAAGGGCATCTATGGTTATGCTAAGATATAACACAACTATTCCTTCTCAACATGGGATATATCGCCCCTTAAAGAGTGATGGAAAACTTCTGGGGCCTTACATATATGGATAGTAATCAGATGTTAGAAGGTAATAGAGACCTTGGAAGGGGCAATTTGGATAAAAAAAAATTACAATATAATCTTGGCCTAACTCATAGTATGTAGCATTCATAATAGATCATTAGAATTAGTCTGAAGTAAAATTTATTTCATTTTTTAGCACTACATGGAGGTGAAAACTAATGATGACCAGACTCCAGCCCTGTTCCGGTACTTTGGTACTCCCACCCATTGAACACCCCCTAACACTGGGAAAATTCTAGCCTGCTAGAGATCATATCCTTACCTTGCCATATAATAAATGGCATCTGTTCTCCATACCACCATCAATCGGAACTGAACTCATCACTCATCAGTTTAACACCTGACACCCCAATCCACTGCACCAAGCAAGACTCTTCAGGTGGATCTATGATCAACCAACTTTTCTCTTTACAATTTTTTTGTTATGTTCTATTTAAAATTCTTTTCAGGTTTTAATTTTTAGTAGTTGAAAGTAGACAAAATGTGATATGTTTTTATAGGCCTTGTGCTGCTGGCTGTGTATGGTTTGGTTTAATTATTATTTTTGACTCTCTACCTGTAAAGACTAGTATTATACCATGATCCCCCCATTAATATTCCAAAACGTGCACGCTGATTGGCCAGCGTGCACATTGTAAATCGACTTATACTAATGGAAAAAGGTCCGGTCTTCCGGACTTTTTCCATTAGTATAAGTCTTTTTTAAAACACTGTCTCGCTATATTAAAGGAGTTTAACATAGCGACACAAGTTTAAAAAAAGCAACGGAGATCTCTGTTGCTTTTTTTAAAGCTGTCTCGCTATGTTAAACTCCTTTAACATAGCGACACAGTGTGTAAAAAGCAACGGAGATCTTGCTTTCTCCGTTGCTTTTTTTTTAAAACCTGTATCGCTATGTTAAATGGGTTTAACATAGCAAGACAGCTTTAAAATAAGCAATGGAAATCTCTGTTGCTTATTTTAAAGCTGTATCGCGATGTTAAACCCATTTAACATAGCAAAACAGTTTGCAAAAAGCAACGGAGATCTTGCTTTCTCTGTTACTTTTTTCAAAACTGTCTCGCTATGTTAAATGGGCTTAACATAGCGAGACAGCTTTAAAATAAGCAACGGAGATCTCCGTTTCTTATTTTAAAGCTGTCTTGCTATGTTAAACCCATTTAACATGGCGAAACAGAAAAAAGCAATGGAGATCTTGCTTTCTCCATTGCTTTTGCAAACAGCTCTGATGTACTGCGTAGGCATACGCATGCGCAGTACATCAGAACTGCCGCGGAATACCAGATAGCTGCAGAAGGGCAGCAAGGAGGCATTATACAATGCCATTATTTAAGAAAAGTAATTATTTTTTTTCTTAAATAATGTCGTTGTATAATAGCAATAACCTACTTCTGGGTGTGGGTAATGCCGGATTTACCCACGGTTGGCTTTGTTTGGTCTCTCAGGCGACCACTCCAACCATGTGTAAATCCAGCATTACCCACACCCAGGCGTGGGTTATTGCTATACTCTTTTCCTTGCTGCTGTACCTGTTGGGGTTACCACAGGTGATGATCAGTCTGCAGAACAAGTGTCAGCAGAGTTTTGATGTGTCAAGTGGCCAGCCCAGATCCTTCCTCAGAAGAGACACACATGGAAGCCCAATTTAGAATGTCCAATCGACCTGCAGCATGTCTTGGGAATGTGGGAGGAAACCCTCATGAACGACATGCAGACTCCACATAGAAGGCACCCCAGCCAAGAACTGAACCAGTGAATCTCTTACTGTGAGGTGACAATGCTACACCACTGTGCCACCCAGCTACAAAGAATAATTTGCTTTCATCTGTTAAATGCTAGCCATCATCATTGTAACACTGTGTATACAACTTTAATAATACACATATGCATGGGCTTACTTGTGTGAGTAAATCTCAATATTATAATTGATAAACTATACTTATGTAAAAGTAACACGCTGCTTTAGTTAGTAACTAGTAATAATAATATATTACTTTTTTAGAAAAGTAATAAGTAATCGTAATATATTACTTTCACTGAAAAGTAACTAGTAATAGTAACTTATTACTTTTGTGAGTAACTAGCACAACACTGGCACTGACTGGAGA
Organism: Protopterus annectens; assembly: GCF_019279795.1. Taxonomy (NCBI): domain Eukaryota; kingdom Metazoa; phylum Chordata; order Ceratodontiformes; family Protopteridae; genus Protopterus; species Protopterus annectens. The sequence goes on from NC_056743.1 coordinate 1,674,934,061, forward strand.
TCTTAAATAGAGCATGAAAGCTATATTTAGTGCGGGAGTATATAAGACAACAGTTCACCATAGAGTTAAAGAATTTGTGAAGCTGTAGAGGTTTTGCGTGACATTATATAAGAAATGGCTGGTAAGCATACTGTCCAGACATATCAGAAGGTTAATTAAGGAAAAGCTACTTTGATGACACCTGACAAGCTATTTGACCTTATTAAAGGGTGCTTAATTTGTATTTGTAAAAGTTCTGAAAAAGTCCCAAGCGCTCAACTTTTTTATGTGTTAATAAAGTTTCGGAGTTCAGCAGTCCTTTGGTGGTCTGCTACCAGTTTCTGTTATCAGTTTGGTGTTTGGCTACTAGTTTTTCCATATTGAGTTATTTGACCTTTTCTGCAAAGTAAGCATGCACTAATATGTCCTGCTGTTTTAAATAATCGCCTTTAAGGGTTACCATTCCTTCTACATGACAGACAGATAGCAACACCTGACATACATGCATACCTATGCAGAAGCAGAGTTGTACTACATTAATTGTCCTGCAATCCATTCAGAAATAAGGCTCTTGACTGCAAGTTTAATAACTGAAAGTGTAATTCTCCATAAGTGTGAACATGCAAATGTTTAAAGAAGTGTTTTCAAGAGGCTGTACCACCCTGCACTGCCATTTGGAAGTTTTGCCATACCTGCTTCTAAATGACAGTGTGTCAATAAATTAACAGCAGTCACAGCAAAGATAAAAAACATAAATCAAATTCCCAAAACTACTTTGGTGATCATGGAGTGTTCAGCTTTCCCATTGTTTTGTGACATCAGAGTTGGTATATGTAAGATCTGGGGATTGGGGGTCTTTCTGTCCACATCAAGAGTTGCAGCTGGGTTGCCCCTTGCAGAAAAGAACTTCCTCTAAATATTCAGTGCATGTAGGTCCTGCAAATTAAACCTAGGGATTTATTTTCCTTTAGCTGCTTGATCTATCTATACAAATCCCTTCTAAATACACTATCACTTTGGTTGGTGCACTTTGGTAAAGGAGAAATGAAATCCTCTTCGCTGCAGTTACAAAGATTCACAGTTTTGGTCTATTCAAATACGGTGGACACCAGAGAAATAAACCAGCATGCAAACTGATAGCTAGTTCAGTTCTTACCTCACTTCTTCAGCCTGATTGACAATATATGAGTTAGTGTTTGGAAATTTCAGAGCACAATATTACAGCCTAGGTAAGTGGCTAGTCAAGTAGGTAGAAATAGGTCTGGTCACTTGTCACCCTGCCATTCTCTTTCCCACACTCAAAAGAAGTGGTGCAACAGATAACAGTCACTTCATCAGTTATTTAAACCCTGATCGCATAAGTAGTTGATCAAGCCACAGTCAGATAGTTGAAATTAGAGCAACAATGCAGTGTAATAGAATGAATTTTAAAGTGTTTGCACAATCCTACTTGCAGCGCAATTATACAGAATAGTGAGCTTAATGTGCTATTAACAGACTTTAACCAAATGAATGTAGTTTGGCATGCATATTCTGACCTATGTTTCTGAAAAGCTATCAGTGGAATAATTTATGAAATATGCCAATTATCACTGAATTCTATCACTGAGGGGGATTTTGTGCAGAGCTGTAGCTGCCTCATTTGGCCCCAGTGTCACCAAATTATATGGCATTCCCCAATGTTATGGTGAGGAGCCAAAAAAAAAAAAAGCAAAAAGGTCCGCATTGTCCTATCTGGCAACAGGTCCTAATGCCCTATATATTCATGAACTGCATAAGAGGAAAAAAAAAGTCTGTTCTCCAATATGGAGCTCCTTCATTCCCTACTATGGAGGAACACCAGGTACTAATACCCTCCTGCTCTACTGCCTGCCCTTGAATTTGCATGAGCAGCAAAAATTTGAAAAAAAAATAGTCTTTCAAATGTGTTCCTTGATACCTTGCACTCAGGGCAGCTTCACTACATCCTAACAGTTTGCTTACAATTTTAATAACTGCAAAAGTTATAAAGCAGAATTTTACTCAACACATTATGCTCTTCAATGTCCATTTAGAAAAGCAAAAAGAACAAAGAAACAGTACTCAAGATATGAAATAAATTAGAGGAAAAATAAAACAGGGGCTTTGTTAAATACTCAAGTTTTAATAAAATGGGTTGTTATGAAGATTTTCTCAGCTTGGAGAATCTTAGTATTTGTGCTTTTGCTGAAATCTGATAAAATATTTAAAATGAAAATCATAGATTCCAGATTTTACATTTTTTTCACTTTTGCAAATCAAGTGACACAGGAGCTGTTATCTCAATATCTGTAACAAAAATAAAGTAAATAAATAAATAAATGACAATTCTCAAGGGCTTCACAAGAGTACAAATGAAGACTTAATCACTGATGGCAAAAGTGTGAAAGACTAACCCTGCAAAGATACCTGGACAATAGACTTAGCCAATATTCCATGTAGCAGCAGCAGAGCGTGTCTTTTCAGAACTTATTCTAACGAAGCTTGTTGCATGAATCTTCTGAACACTAATTATGGCATTAACAGGCAAGGGTAAGTGTCAGCATGCAGAGCTAAAATCTACATAAGAAAACAGACACACAATAGTAACATACATGGAAGCACAATATCAGCATAGAAAACAGCAGTGCAACTAGATCATGCCTAGGTAACACGCATGGCATCATGACAAATCCATCTCTCTCTATCTGAAGCAGTATCAGCAGCTATGCATCATAACGTGCCAAACTGAGACAACTGGTGGCTGAAATTGCCAGGTAAGGCAGCTTAGCAAAGCACAGTGGCAAGCAGGAACACCACTGTCACTATGCCCACCACAGAGACCACCTTGTTCTTTGTAAAAATGGGGAGTAAAAAGATAGCTAGAAAAGTAGAAAAAGAGTAGTCCAGTAAGTAGAAGAAAAGCACAAGTGTAACAACTATGGGGCGAATACTGAGGGGTGTGTATGGTTACATGTTTTTGGGAGGGGAATAGAACATCCTTTGCATTAATCAAAGAAAAGGGTAGATGGGCACATCATACCTCAATAGCCACCGGTCTGCACAACTTCTAAAGGTGAAACCTCCCAGTCCACCTTCAGAGAAACCTTTAGTCTCTTCTGGAAACACAAAGAGGGTACACCTGGATTATCTCAAACAGAGAAGCTGACAACCCTCCTTCTTGAGTAGCAGAAATGGGGGGGGCACTAGTCACCCAACATCAGCTACACCAACTGGCATACACTGAGGTGAATGTAGTCACACCTCCTTCTCTGACTCAAATGGACCAGCATAATGTAGACACAATGGGATGAAAATTATTAAGACACACATAACATAAACACCATTGCAACTATAAACCGGGATACTATACACATTCATACCCCACTATCTGAAGAGCTGCTCCTGTCTTTTGCAGTATCCAGCCATGTTACTTCTTGACATCTGGAAAGCAAAAAAAGTACTGTTAAGTATAGGTGAACAGCATCTAACACAGTAGCACATAAATTAATTAAAAAAAAATTACAGAACATCTCTGGCTGCATTTCTTGAACCTCTGCTCCCATCCCAGAGCAGGTCAAATTAAAGTAGCAGCACTTCAGGCCATCATAACCATGTCTACATTGTTACTCTGTACAACAAATGCCCTTGGCTTTGGACAATAACTGTGTCGGGTTAAACCAGGCAGCAACCTTTTGAAAGAAGTCATTGTAATACCTCAGCAGGTGATGCAAATGTCTCTCTGCAGGAAGAACAGTAATATCCTACTCTCACTGGAAGACCATGCTGGAGACCAGTGGTTAATGGGTGATGAAGCAGACATGGCCAGTATCTGGATCCATTCAAGGAGCAATGTGGTAGAGCCACATGCATAGACACTCATTTCTGCTTCACATGTTGTGCAGCACAGTGCTATTTATTGGTGCTACATGTGTTCCCAGACATCACATGTCTCATGCTAAAACATGTGTACATGGCATGTGCAATGAATTATGTTTAGAGTAGTGCACAGAGAAATGATTCAAAGACATCAGTACAGTCTGACCTCATTTGCATATAAGTCAATATCAGTCATGTTAAATGCACTGTGCTATCATAATATAAAGCTCTGTCATTATCTTGTACAAGACCACTTCAAAACATACAACTAGAATTTATTAGAATTCCTATAAAAGTGCTGCGGGTATTGAAAATGAGAGAGACAGAATGAAGAAAAACAGGGCTGACTTTACAACTATTGTGCCTGCAAAGCCTGTGATGTTTGTCAGAGAAAGGGAGAATTAGTGTGTCATTGTCTGTGTACCTGAGGCATATGCAAGGATTGAGTTGACCACATAGGTGCATTCCACCTCAGATGTAGGTTTATCATACTAAGGCATAGAGTATTGCAAATGCACCCATGCCCTTGCATGTCACATGAATGGCCACCACATATTCACATGCCACAGTTGTATTGGCCTGTGGGGAACCCTCTGCCATAATTAACTGCATGGCATGCCATTACATATAAAGCTGGGGACTGCAATTGCCCTATCTACCTGTATGAGTGCAATACAATGTACAGAGAGAGAGAGAGAGAGAGAGAGAGAGAGACCTTACAAATTGTCATCTGTAGGTGATCTTCAAATATACACAGCCATGGGAGGCCAAGTTCAGTAATACATTTATGGTGTAACCTAACACATATCCTCACCATATCATTTATTTGATCCACAGGTGTATAGCTACTTTTATAGACTCCAGTGGAAGCAATAACTAGATAAGTTCAGAAGCAAGGAGAAGTATGTGCTACTGCATGCCCTCCACATGCATGTCATGTACTGTATGTACTGCACAAAAGCGGTGCAGACCAGCACGTCAAGGACCAGACATAGCAGGGCATGATGTGGGATTTGAGTGCTATGGGTAACCATAAAGGCCACTACAGCAAGTGTTTAGGAGGAATACAGATCTGTTCTCCTGTGCAAAGCAGAGAGCTCAGATAATTGCAGGCACCAGCACCACTAGAAAAGAAAACCTATGAAGGATGAGGTGCCTAACAGAGATGGATGAGTTTTTTGAGTTGCACACCAGGCAGGAGGACCAACCTCTTACACTAGATTGCAGCTTAGGTATGGGTATAGGCCTAGAACCTGCAACCTGTGTGTCAGTAGAAGAAGTACCAAGTTAGTATCAATCCAAATAATATGATATATCACCCATCTACTCAGGAAGTGAAGAAGATATGACTGTTTGCTACCTACACATCTGTCCTTTCTCCAATTACAAATTCCTGCCCAATAAAGTACATGTTCCAAAATATTCCAGTACTGCTATCCATGAGCCTTACTATACATGCTATGGGGGGGGGGGGCACTCAAAGTATATGTTTGTAGGATTGAAACAGTGTCAGATTTGTAACATATTCACAGCTTCAACTAGTGGAAAATTCAGCACAGTGAGACAACTGACAGCTGACATTAGCATGGCTACTGTAGCTCACAATGATGGCAACTTCCTGACAGGACTGCCCAATTACAAAGTGGCACAGTGTGTAATACTCTAGGAGGAGGGAACTCCTACAACCACAGGAATAAAGGCCCCATTAGAGATAGTGGCTTTATGTATGGCATCCCTAGAGTCTGATGTTCCACCTGTAGCTGAAAGTGCCATAAGAGCTCATCCTGTGTCCCCAGCAGCTACAACATCTGGTATGTGCACTGCTACAGACTCCGGAATATCTATCATACAAGGTAGAGATGTAGAGGAGCCTGATAATTCCATTAGTCTAGTACTGTTTTGCTGAGATAATGTGCAGACCAGCAATCAAATAACAGATGTACAGGTTAGTGATCCAGTCACATGCACCCGCTATCCACACTATTGTGGGGCAAAGAAAATCTGCTCTGTGGCATGCCTAAATCCATGCAACAACTTAACAGTAATCTTTAGTATCAGCACAAAGAGATGATAGTGCTGTTGAGGTTCATGGTGGCAAACATTGCATTCACAGGTGCATGTGTGTGACAGACACATTATGACTGCTAACTAGTTTGTCTCTCCTGGCCATATTGTACATAGTTGTGGCAAGGTCCATAGTCAAGGTGAGCATGCATGGAATGCCGCATGTCAGGAGACAGAGACCAGTGAAGATGTGGCATCAATATTGCATGGTGGCACATGTCTCTGTATTCCTGATAGTGGGAAATGTTTGTTAGACTCTTCCCATGGGAAGCCTCCAAGGAGTACTCTTGCAAGGTCCCATACTTCCACCACATTACTGCCACTGGACAGAAGAAACCACAACATGGCAGATGAGCAGAGTGGATGCCAGCAGTCACATACTGCTGCATGAACCCATTACTGGTGCATATGATCTCTGACAGTTGGCACTGTGAATACCAGCAATGGCATAGTGGCACTTCAACACATTGTAGGAGGATATGATCCCTAACAGCTGTCACATAGACTAAGTGTTGCAACATGCTTCACATTAGTCTGTGTTGTCTGTGTCATGGCTCATAGCTGTGAAACAGATGGCACTGCCTTGCTCATGCTGCAATGCACTGCACTCATTTCTACCATGACTGATCCTCTGCTGCTGCTCTGTCTTTCTTTATATGATCTGTCTGCCTGCAACTGCTGCTGTGTTGTTTATAGCATTCCCTGCAGTGGTGCCATCCAGCTGTACCACCTGTTTTTGTAAGACCATATTGTTCAGCATGGTACACTGCAAATATATTGCTGCATGTCTCCGAATTATTCTGCAGTGCCCTACTGAATGTGTTTACACAGAAGAATCTACACGAGAAATCAGTATACATGGTCTACAATGTTTCTGTTTTTTGCATCGGCCATCTTGTATGACATTTCTTCTATGATCTGTAGGTTGTAAATAGAGGTCATTGTCCCTATCTCAAGGGCATAGTCAGCATTGCCTGTAATACAAGACACAATATTATCTATAACCTGCTCCTACTATTCATGGTAACTGTCTAGTTAACTTATTCCGTCTGCAGTGTTTGTGCAGGTACCAATCAAGTAACCCTGTGGGGATCCACTTGAAGGAGCCAAGTCAGACATGTGCCATATGTGATAAGTGTTTGACCTGCATGACTGGTAAATAGATGCATTATAGAAAATGCCCTGAACATTACAGACAAGCTGGCATTTGAAGGAGTTGTAACACTTCCTGTTTATGGTATTTATATATATCTGAATGAGGAGCAGCCTTAACAGCCACATGGGTACAATCTACAATGGCCCAGACCTCAGGCGTGATTCCAGTCTTCTAGGATATATGAATGTTGTTGGCCCTCTATTCTGGTGCTCATGGTAATCAGGTATGCTCCTCCATATGTTCCTGCACAATGTCAAGGAATTGGCTAAGTAATATACCTAACGTGTCCCCTGTATTTTGCTGGAAAGTTCCTTGTAGACATGAAATTTAATGGCTCACATATATTTGGATCCACAAGCATGGGCATATCATACATACCCTTTGTGTCTGCTTGTGGCAACTCTGTTTGACTTGATGCCATAGCACATCTCTGGTCATATTGAGGAGATCAATTAGCTGGTGATTTATGAGATGTTGATATATGAGTTACTGCCTTTATAATGTTCATTGGCATAGACAGCCATTATACATAGTATCACAAGGAATGATTCTGATGGCAGGTGCTAACACATACTGTTAGTCTAGTGCCACTGCTGTGCCTAACATAGCTCCTATCATGCTCTCTATGAATCATGACACTCAAAATTAGTAGATACAAAGGTGCATTGCAGCTACATTGTACATCACTGAATTAGTGAAGAAAAACAAAAGCAAACCAATAATGAAGGAAAACAGCCAAATCCTACTCCTCCTGGAGCCAGGACTAAAATCCCAAAGACAAGCCAAGACAAATCCAATAATCATGATAGAAGTAAACTAAGAATGTAGAAAATAATCCAAGACGCGTAGTCTCCAGTCCTGGTTAAACGCTATTTATTATTCAAAAAAAGAGAGCGTTTTCGCCGTAGTTAACACTATGGCTTCCTCAGAAGAAGACATTCAAAAAACACCGCCAAAAGCCACTTATGTAGTATGTGCTCAGCGTGGCTAGATAATTAACTAAGTTAAAGAAGTAGTACATCAAAACCAGGCTGCACGTACATCAAACATCATAATAAAAGCATATATAAAGAATAAATAACATCACTGTATTACAGTTTTGTTTAAAACGCTGTTAACATATTCTCATTCAATGTCATTGTTAATAACTACTCTAACGCTCTAATTATAAAAAGTTGTTTAAATAAGTTTAAAAATATAAAACATATATATGTATTTATGCAAACAAAAATTAAGCCACCTATATAACTTCCCTATTATATCTAATATAGTTCTATGTCTAAAATGTGCGAATATAAAACTCATCAGAACAAACAGGTCCTACACACAAGAAAAAATATATATATAAAAAAGCAGCATTATTGCCTTTAATTTAATATGTTAATAATTAATAATCAGCGACACTTGGTTTAATCCTATTATGCACAGACAGCCACCAAAGGCCATAAACAGTAAAGTAAATTAGCAAAAAATACCATAAATATAAAAATAAAAACATAAAAGTTTTTTTATATTTAAAAGACTTGTCTATGCTCTAAGGTTATCTCATATAATTCCTCATCTTTAAAATGCAGGAGATATTGCAATGTTCATTCAACCCTGGAACACAAAAGAAGTTCAACAGGAGTTGCCATTCCAGTTCTCGATTTTCAAGTATTAAACTAACTGGTCCTCCTCTCATAGTTTGTGATACTTGATCAATAGCGAGGAAATTAAAACTATGTCCTTCATGTTTGATACAATGTTTTGCTAAAGCATTTTCACTTTTCTTAGTTTTAATCGTGTACAGGTGTTCATAAATTCTATCATGTAACTTTCGGTCGGTTTTCCCTACATAATATGTATCACAACAATTACATAGGGCCAAATAAACTATGGATTTAGACATGCAGTTAAGCTTGTGATGGATGTAATATTTTCTATTGCTGATCTTAAAAGAGTTACAAGTTTTAACAAATTGACAGTATTTACAAAACCCACACTGTGCACAACCCTTAGATTTTGTATTAAAGTTTAACCCTTTATTACTTTCAAGAATCGATTTAAGGTTGTTCCCACGTTTGTATACAAATCTAGGTCTATTACCTAGCTTTTCCAACAATTCTTCATTATTGGAGATAAAGTGCCAGTTCTTAATTAAAATATATTCAATGTCTTGAGAGTTCCTACTAAAAGTAGAGATAAAACTTGTACCAGCAATTTCTAGTTTGGAACATTTACTTCCAAGCCCGTTGTTCGCCAACAACGGTTCATGTTCACTTATTTCAAAGGAAAGATTCAAGTTCACTACTTCTAAAGTCTTACTACTAAGTAATGGAAGGTAAAACTTATTGTGACATTTGCTATTGACTTCATCTAAAAGTTCTGAAAACATCAAAGATGGATAGTCTCTACTCAAAAACATGCCTCTTAAGTTGTTACATTCATCAATAAACCCACTCTCCCTACTACACATCCTGGCTGCTCTTATTAACTGCCCCTTAATTATGGCTCTCTTCTGCTTAAAAAGGTGTAAACTCTTGAAATGCAAAAAAAAGTTGCAGTATGTTGGTTTTCTATAAATTGTGGAAAAATATTCTAGATTTTCCATATCTTTGGATAATTTCACATCTAAATAGTCTATTTCCATAAATGAAAAAGTGAATGTAAATTTCAAGAAGGAAGTAGAATTGTTCATAAATTCGATCAAGTTGGATGCTTCTACTGCATTACCTTTAAATAAGATAAATGCATCGTCAAGATATCTCGTATAAAATCTTATTTTCTCCATAATCGTTGTGTTTTTAAAAATATAATGTTTTTCCCAATAAGCCATAAAAAGGTTAGCGACGGTTGCACCACATGGTGAACCCATCGCTATACCTTGTCTCTGTAAGTATACTTTACTGTTAAACGTAAAGTAATTAGATGTTAAAATAATATCAAGTAGTTCAGAGACAACATCAATTTCTTTTCTTGAAGCTCCCAGTTCATTTAGTATTAAAGAAATCCACTCTACTGCTTCTAAGTGTGGTATGGATGTGTAGAAGTCAACCACGTCGACCGTTAGGAAGTTTAATGATTTGTCAAAAGAGAAATTGTTCATGTTACGGAGGAAAGACCATGAGTCTTTACAAATAGTTGGAACCAATTTCAAGTATTTTGACAAAATTGTTTCAACTAACTGAGCACAAGGGTAGGTTGTTGAAAGACGACTGTCAATTAATGCACGCATTGGAGGGTCACATAAGTTCTTGTGAATCTTCGGAATGCCGAAGATCACAGGATTTTTAGGCATAACAATATCAATATAATTGTATGTGTCTAAGTCAATCTTACCACTAATGAACATGTCTCTAAAATAATCTCTAATCCTTGTTTTCGATATATTCAATTCATTTATTGAGGACAATGTATAGGCTGTGCTAGTTAGTTTTCTTCCATTTTTTCTATATAAACATTATTGTCAAAGATGACCAAACCTCCCCCTTTATCAGGTTTAATTACTCTAACATCTGAAGAACATAAATGTTTAAGACAGTTCACTTGATCAATAGTAGTGTTATAATCTATGAACTTTTTCTTAATAACATGTTCAGCGTATAAGTGTCTGATGTCCACTTCACATGCTTTCTCAAAGAAAGCTAAGCTAGTGTGCAGGGGGGGATTAAAAGTGCTAGCTAGTTTCAGCTTAGGTTCATTGATGGTACTATTGTTGTCAAAAATGGTTTTAAGATTAAGTTTCCTAACATAGCATTTTAAGTCAATAATAGTTTTCAGAAGATTACAATTCCTTGAGGGGACAAAAGTGTTCCCATAAGCCAGCAATTCAATTAGACAAGGATCTAAAGAAATGCTTGAAAAGTTGTAAATGGTAAAGTCTCCTTTTATATTAGTAAAAATTTTTATCTTGTCATTGTCCAGGTCGCTTCTTATAGAGACCTCAGAGTCAATGAGTTCTATAGTCTGTTCTACATTAGTTGATGTTGTTTCAAGACCATGTACAGGAGTTATCAATGTGACTACTTCCGAGAGTTGTTCCAGCTCTTCTGTTGGAACTTCGAGTTCCGCGTGCCTAAAAAATGGTTGTTGTTAAAGTTTTTACTGTAATTGTTGTTCCTAGTGTTCACGTAGTGAGGAGGACCATTCCTATTGGTATTTGCCCGAATTCTGTTACTACGTCTCGGGCCTTGTTCCTCAACGTCTTCATGGCCAAGTCCAATATTATCCCCACTTGAAGATGGTTGAGGGTCCAGTCCCTCGTTGTTACCCTCATCCAAGTTGGTATTGTATGAGGCACTTAGTTTAGTATAAGCTGAGTTGTTTCTGTACGAAAGTCTGTCCCTGATTAGTTTTTTATTTTTGTTTGTTTTTGATTTTTCTATAAATGAATCTATACTCGTAAAAATGCGAGTATAGTCATGTTTATAGCGCTCGAAATCCAAGTCATTTTTCAGACCTAAATCAAGTGCAGATACTTCAGTGGACAATTTGTCAATTTGCTTATTATAGTGTTTAATCAATAGATCAAGTAGCTGCAAACCCTGATTATCAAAAAGTAAAACAAGTTCTTTGTTAAAATCAGGATCATGGAAAAGACCTGTAGGGCAAAAGTTGGACCTCAACTCCTTAGGAATCAACTTATCAAGCTGACATTGCTTAAAGTACTTCACCTCTAGTTGCAATTTTTTCAGTTTAAGTAGTTTTAAATCAAAACTTTTAAGTCTGTCTATGATAGTATTGTCACTTACTGCAAAGTTTTGAGAGTCCATGGCCGGTTGTTCCTATCCTACTCCGAAATTCATGTGGTCCATGTTTTTAATCCAAGCTTCCATATTAGGAACTCCAATAAGACTCTGGTCCTGCTGGTTATTAGTAATAGGTGGAAAATGTTGATCGTATAAAACATCAGTAAGCGGCAAAGAACCATTAGTTGCAGTTGGAGCCCGCCATGAGCTGTGTGGTTGACCTGGTGGTTTTGAAGAATCCATAGGGCTACCCATAAGTGACGGGGCCTCTCCTGGCCTCGTTGAAGCGGTGTTAGATTGTTGTACATTTCGTTCTGACCCATAAAAAGGTTGTGGGGTGCCACGTTTTTCTATTGTGTCCAGCTTTAAAGAAATGTTGTCCATACGTTAGGACAACTCGCGTATTAACGCAGTTAAGCTGACACTGTCGTTGTTGTTCTCCGAGTTAAAAAGTCCAGGGCTCCCTGGGCTGGTAGGCTGGCCAGACGACATACTAGTGAAGAAAAACAAAAGCAAACCAATAATGAAGGAAAACAGCCAAATCCTACTCCTCCTGGAGCCAGGACTAAAATCCCAAAGACAAGCCAAGACAAATCCAATAATCGTGATAGAAGTAAACTAAGAATGTAGAAAATAATCCAAGACGCGTAGTCTCCAGTCCTGGTTAAACGCTATTTATTATTCAAAAAAAGAGAGCGTTTTCACCATAGTTAACACTATGGCTTCCTCAGAACAAGACATTCATAAAACACCGCCAAAAGCCACTTATGTAGTACGTGCTCAGCGTGGCTAGATAATTAACTAAGTTAAAGAAGTAGTACATCAAAACCAGGCTGCACGTACATCAAACATCATAATAAAAGCATATATAAAGAATAAATAACATCACTGTATTACGGTTTTGTTTAAAATGCTGTTAACATATTCTCATTCAATGTCATTGTTAATAGCTACTCTAACTCTTAATTTCCTCGCTATTGATCAAGTATCGCAAACTATGAGAGGAGGACCAGTTAGTTTAATACTTGAAAATCGAGAACTGGAATGGCAACTCCTGTTGAACTCATTTTGTGTTCCAGGGTTGAATGAACATTGCAATATCTCCTGCATTTTAAAGATAAGGAATTATATGAGATAACCTTAGAGCATAGACAAGTCTTTTAAATATAAAAAAGCTTTTATGTTTTTATTTTTATATTTATGGTATTTTTTGCTAATTTACTTTACTGTTTATGGCCTTTGGTGGCTGTCTGTGCATACTAGGATTAAACCAAGTGTCGCTGATTATTAATTATTAACATATTAAATTAAAGGCAATAATGCTGCTTTTTTATATATATATTTTTTCTTGTGTGTAGGACCTGTTTGTTCTGATGAGTTTTATATTCGCACATTTTAGACATAGAACTATATTAGATATAATAGGGAAGTTATATAGGTGGCTTAATTTTTGTTTGCATAAATACATATATATGTTTTATATTTTTAAACTTATTTAAACAACTTTTTATAATTAGAGCGTTAGAGTAGTTATCAACGATGACATTGAATGAGAATATATTAACAGCGTTTTAAACAAAACCGTAATACAGTGATGTTATTTATTCTTTATATATGCTTTTATTATGATGTTTGATGTACGTGCAGCCTGGTTTTGATGTACTACTTCTTTAACTTAGTTAATTATCTAGCCACGCTGAGCACGTACTACATAAGTGGCTTTTGGCGGTGTTTTTTGAATGTCTTCTTCTGAGGAAGCCATAGTGTTAACTACGGCGAAAACGCTCTCATTTTTTGAATAATAAATAGCGTTTAACCAGGACTGGAGACTACCCATCTTGGATTATTTTCTACATTCTTAGTTTACTTCTATCACGATTATTGGATTTGTCTTGGCTTGTCTTTGGGATTTTAGTCCTGGCTCCAGGAGGAGTAGGATTTGGCTGTTTTCCTACATCACTGAATTAGTCTTGTTCATTTACATACTCTGTCAATCATTAGCATAGGATTCTTATTTATATGTCATTATGGACTCATATGCATGCAATCCACATCACACAGTCTCAACCATGCAACTGCTGTCTCTGAATCACTCTTGACATGACTGTTTCCTCTGCTATTTTGCTCTACTCATTGTCTTTCCCCTCTATGAATCCCAGCTATATACATACAGCAGCAAAGAAACACAGGAACAAGACAGCAGAATAATGTCAACAGGTAATGCAGTACAAGGATTATAAAGCAAACATATGGAATATGTGTAACCACCATAGCAGTAGACCAAAAGAAGAGAACTTAGAGACAGCCTCCACAACATGGTAAATTAAGAAAGTAAATGCATAAACAGGTGTTCAAAAGAATTGTTTCAAATTAGAATTTAAAACACAAACACATACACACACACAGACACACACACACACACACACACACACACACACACACACACACACACACACACACACACACGCACACACACACACACGCACACACAGACACACAGACACATATATGCATGTGCACGCATGCATGTAGATATGCAGCCATGCAGATGCACTCGCACACTCATCACATGCTCACATGTACATGAACACACAGATACACACACACACACACACACACACACACACACACACACACACACACACACACACACACACACACACACACACACACTCATGCACACATTCACACTGACTGAAATTATTAACCCATGGGTGTAAATGTCTTGTTATGGACCTAAGAGAATAGCAGTTGTTGAAAAGTTGACCACTTATGACATGGAGGTGTTATTGCAGGCTATATGCACTCTTGACATCTGCATCATGGAAAAGATAAACCAACAAGGCTTTCTGCAACAGGTTTTGGAGGTACTGATGAAGGGCATCACTGCTATTGGCCTCCATAATAGGAGGGTACTATAGATGCAGCTGGGGATTATTGATGATTATGCATCTAAAGATGAATCCACAAGACTTTGCCAGGTACAGGTCAATCACTTCTGGTGGACCACCAACATAGATATATGTCACAGAGATGGAAGAGCTCCTGGTAAATCAGGGATAGGTGAGTAAGCTCTTACACCTGCTAGTGGCTTGCATCCTGGAGATGGACTAGAGATAATGCCCAAGTGTCTGTAGGCAATGCACCAGGATAGCATGAGGATGTACATTTCAAGTTATACCCTTAACTGCTTGTGAGAAGACATTATTCAGCAGAGTACCTGTGTACATCTGTATTTCAGGTCTATTGGCACTACAACTATAAACCACCTAAAATGTCCCCATCAGATCCTAAAAGGTTCCTGTCCAATGGTATAGCTGGTCCTTGCATTCCCCTTATTTTTTTGTATGAGTGGCACATATCTGCTAACTGTTATATTGTTGATAATATCCTGGTAGTGCTGGAGATAGCATGTTAGCACTAGTAGACCCATCTGCAACAAAAAGTAAGAAAATGCAAAATTACTGGCAAAAGGTTCATAGGTTCATGATAGGCTAATAATCACTATTGCCCTTATAAGACTAGCCATACAACCCAAAAAAGCTACTGTGGAGTGAAAGCAGGACCTCATGCATGCAAAGCATGCCTACCATTGAGCTACATCCTCAGCCAGGTACAGTCCAAAAGGGACAACTAATACTCACTATTCAACAAACCTATGAAGCTTCCCAGCGTAATAAAGAGAATAACCTTCCTGTGCACCATGAACACTTTGTGTCCACAGCAGATGAGTACATGACTCTTAGCACTGGATTTATATATCCTTGAATCACTCTGCTATGTTTGATTTCCATCATCTGCATTCATGATGACTTTCATTAGCATGTTGGAACTCATGTCCACTCCATTATGCAGTCATTTCCATGCCATAAATATAGTGCTATTTCTCTTGTAGTGCAATGTCTGTACTTGTGTCTCTGAATGATGCCCTTCCTAAGTCAGTGATCAACAGGTTATTTGTGTAATGCTGGGTAGTGTGTTTCTAAATACCCACAATGCAGCTACAGTAATATAATTGCATTTAAATTATGCATGCTGTGTGGACATCTCTACAGAAGGAAATTAACTCATATTCAGTTGTTCTAGTAGCTTCTACCAGGGAATAGTAAGAGATGGAGAGTGTTAAACATGACTGCAAATTCCTAAAAGCATGCTATACATTCTGTGAATAATACAATGATAAACATATATGGTATATGGTGGTATGGCACATGACATATGAAATATCTTATGCTTCATGTTTAAGGAAAGAGTTTTATAATGAGTAGTGCAGCTGAGTCTAAAATGTGAAGGCCAATAATCCTATAGTGCAAGACATTTCATATATTGCCCAAACCATGCATCTATATTAGCTCCAATAATGCTTTTATTTCCTATTTTTCCATCACCTGAATTGCTTAAATTACTATGTCTTATGTACTTCATTATGATGTGATAATTATTTTTTTTTGCATATGGATTTTCATAGTTTTGTGTCAGATTTTAATGAACTGGTTATCTCATAAGTGGTTTTCTTTCCTTGCTCTGAGATAACTTTTCAACACTGTCAGGATCAGTTTGACATTTTGGCTATATATGTTTTCTTTGTGCAAGATTTTAGATATGAGCTTTTTGATTGACTAGTTTTTGTTTGTGTTATTTTATTTTTATTCATTCATTCATACATAGTTTATAATAAAGTTTAGACTTACAACAGAGCTAAAGCTTATCCCTTAGCATACACTATATGTGCAAAAGTAAAGGAAAAAAATATATATCTCTCAACTCAAACTGGGAATGATGGAATGTTTTTTTTTCTAATGATTATTTATAACACGCATAGATAAATATACTTTTACACTAAAATCACCTTTGCAAGTATTTAAATTACCTTCAGAAAAACATGTAGGTTATAAATGGAATAAGCAGAGTGCCTAATTTTTTTAGTAAACGTCAGACCAAAATGCCACGGTTTGGCAATTGCCAATGCAACTTTCCAGTGGCGCAATTTAATAGCTCCTGGTCCACAACAATTTAAAGAAAAAGAAATGATTGGGGGCAGTTTCAGCATTGCCAAGGAACACATAATTAAACCATGTGTGTGTATTTGTGTATGCATGTGTTTGTACACGTGTGCACGCATGTGTGTGTGTCGGGAGAGTGTATTTGTGCATGTATAAATGTAAAGAATGCTGCTGCTTAGGACATCTTGAATTTTCAAATCTTGACTAAGCATAAAAGACATAATATTCCTAGTATGTCATAATAACTTAGCGCCGTGACACTGCATTCTTGTTTGCTACTTCCTGCATGAATTCTGCACTACTCTAGTGCATAGATGACGACTTAGAAGTCACAGCCAGAATGAGGATGTTCCACCTGTAAGTCTGCTGGTGATGTGCAGAACAATCATCTCAAAGATATTAGAACTACAACAAAGTTTGGATATAAAGTAAAAATTAATTGTGTACTGTACCTCATTTGGTAAGTATTTTTCATACGGAACCTCATTTAGTAACTGTTTCTTTTGCAATCTACATCACTTTTGAATAATATCTAATTTGGCAAGTGTTTCTACTACAAAAATGTTATCAAATTTTATGGCCTTTGTATTTGTTACATAACTTCATTTTGAACTTAGTTTTTTTTTTGTCCTCACTGTTGTTTAAATAACTCATTATCTTGTCATCTCCTTTTCTTCATCTCTTTTTCCCCTTCATAATTTGTTGTTATTATTCTGTTTCGGGGATATGCCATTTCTTATTCTTTACCATTATGTGTTTCAATAAAGAAAGCTATATTTTTGAGATACCAGTCATGGTGTACACTGCATTATATTTTTTACTAGTTTATGTGAATTGATGGTATTACTTTTCTTACATATTATTTTACTGTATTCCTTTGCATCTACTCATTTTTTATTTACTCAGTTTATTTAATACTTTATTGTCTTTGTTTCTGAAATGCCTGCAGCGATCATCGTTATGTAACGATGTGTATTTAATTCATGAGTCCTGTTTATTAAAAAGGCAAACAAATAAGTAATATACTTCTGTAGAAGCCGGGGGGTATAGTTCCCCATAGGAAAAATGTAACATTTATGGAAAAAAACACATTTAGGTGACTTTTAACATACTATAAATTATTTCATTTGCAAAATATATTTTGTGGAATAATTTTTTTCTGTCTCAACTTCAACAATGTACTACTCAATAACAGCAAAAACAAAGCCTTGATTTTCCAAACTCACTTAAAACTTACCAAAATCTCTTCTACTCATACTCCAAAACAGCACTAATCAAACCATAGAAGCCTTTACTGCCTTGAGGTACCTAGCTAAACATGATCAAACCCTAAATTATCAAACTTATAGTGAAAAAAAGACTAGCTGCTCTTTTAGGTCCCAAAGTTGATCAAACTTCCTGTCACTGTCTACTAAAAAAGCTACAGGCAAGGGAGTACCATTCACTCAGCTGGAATATGGCCTGGTGGTAATCTCAACTGCTTCCAAAAAAAACAGCAGAACCCACAATACATCTCTTATAAAATCTGATTTTTCCTTAGCAAATTCCCCAGACAGGAGCACCATTATGTATGCATAAAGAAACCAAACAGGATGCGTATAAAACAAAGATCTAACCTTTTAGTTGAACCCCTACTGTTTATACATCTACAAGATGATACTTAAAATTCCCTTCTGCCAATCTTACAATCCTTAGAAGCCACTTAAACCCAGGCTCAATTTTATTTATTTATCTGAGACTTGTTGACCAGGAATGTCAAACTGAGCAAAATCCCTTTATCAGTGGAGGCCTGGGGAGAAAAGCTCCACAACACCATAAATAACTAATAAGAGAAAAGCAATAGTCTAAAAAAGTATATATAAGTGAATATAATATAAAAAGATATAAAAAGAAAAACAGTACACGCCTGTTTGAAGCAGTAGTAAAACTATGTTCACTTTTCAAAATGAATACAGTGAGAGGAATGTTTTGACCATGGTACTATAAGACAAACTATATCACTGACAGTTACTTGAAACAGGAGTAGGTTATTTACAAGTGTCATGACAGAGAGCATAACAGTTCAGGAGCTATTGAGAATAGAGAGGGTTATTTACAACTTATATAGTAGATGGTCAGTGTAAAGGAGTTGAAGGACAAGTAACAATACACAGCATCAGGGAAGTGTAGGTATGTAGTGACAGTGATTTTTGAGATTAGCTAGGATTTACAGTTACAAGTCGAAGTGTTAAGCAGGCATTGTTTAAGAGCTTTTTTGAATTCAAGTGTAGTGGTTATTTTTCTGATGTCAGAGGGAAGCTTATTCCAGTTCTGGGCAGAGTAGTAGCTATATATGTTTTGGCCAATGTTTATATGGGCTCAATAAATTCAAGGTGTTGTTGGTTAGAGCTCCTGAGGGGTCTAGCTGGAGTATAGAGAGAGGCCAGAGAGGACATGCTAGGGGATGGAATGAATGATAGATAATTGAGAGAGTTGAAGTTGATGTGAGAACTCTAGTCAGTTTAAAGCAGGGAGTGAGAGACAGTGATGTGAATTAGAGGACTGATTACCAGCAATCTGTGTAACTTGTTGTAGGTACTTTCTAGCTTGGTTTGTAGGGTGGTCTGAAGGTTAGTTAGGATTGTGAGCCATAGAGCAGAGTGGAGAGCAGATAAGCCAGAGCTAATGATATTTGAAAATCTTTAGTAAGGTACTTTTTATTTTGGTATAGTAATCCTAGTTTTTGATGGGTTTTCTTTATGCAGTGGTGGCCGGATTTTATCTGGTCATTAATGATGACCCCTAGAAGTTTTGTTTGTGGTTCACTGTTAATAGTGGTGTTATTAAGTGAAGTGAAAGAGAAGGTAGATTTGTGGAGGGAGAGATATTTTGGGAGAAATAGCAAAACGTTGATCTTTTTTGGAGCTAAGAATAAGTTGATTGTTAATGAGCCATTTTTCAATGGAGTTGAAGGAATTTTGGGTGAGGGTGTTCAGATCAGAGATGATTTCGGTGGTAGAAATGATAGTAGAGTTGTCAGCATACTAAATGAGAAAAGAATTAGGACAGTATGCAGAGAGGTGGTTTGTGAAGATGTTGAAAAGCACGGGGCCAAGGATAGGCTCTTGAGGAACTCCCATCTGCATGGGTAAGAAGAGAGATAGATTGGTGAGCCATTTTACCGATTGTTGCAGGTTGGAGAGGTAGCTGGGGTAGCAGGAGATGGTTAAGGGAGAGAGGATGAGGTCAGATAGTTTTGATGGGAGGACTGGGTGAGAGACAGTGTCAAAGGCTTTTGAGAAGTCAAGGAAGAGGCAGGAGACTAAATTTGTTGTTGTTTCTGGCAAGGGGGATGGAGTGAGAAAAAGAGATTAAGGAAGTAGAGGTACTGTGGTTAGGACAAAATCCATGTTGTGTAAGGAGTGTCGGTTTTCAAGGAGCAGATAGTCCATGATTTGTTTGTGAACACATTTTTCTAGTATTTTTCAGAGGGGGGATAATATGGCAATGGGGCAGTAGTTAGCTAAGTCATTGGAGTTACTTCCTTTGTGGATAGGTATAGTATAAAACTGTTTACATAGTGAGGGGACAGTGGATTCAGATAAAGGGCAGTTGATGAGAATGGAGATGGGATGGGCTATGAAGTTTTCAACTAGTCTAAGAAAGAGTGGAGGTGGGTAATCCACAGAAGGAGAGTAAGGTTTTAGTTTAGGGAGGAGATTTTTAGTGTAGTTAGTAGGTACAGGTTTGAGTAAAAAGCAGTTGCTTAGGTTAAAACAGGAGGAGGGTGGAAAGGTTAGAGAAGTTAGAAGTTGGGATTAGTTTACTAACACTGTCAAAAAATAGGAGTAAAGTGAGATGGCTGTTTCAAGGGGAGTGTGATCTGAACATGGATTAGGATTATTGTGGTTACCTGGGTGCAGGATTTCATTGATAGTGTTCCAGAATTTTGGGGGGTTGTTTTAGAATGTTGTTTGTGGTTTGAGGTAGAAATTTTTCTTGTCAAAGTTGACTTGTTTTTTTTGGAGAGGTTACAAAGTTCTTTGTAGGTTTGGTGGTATGTGGGGTTTGGTCTTGATCCAGAATTTCCCGGCTTTGTCACTTTTGTGCATAAGAGTTCGTGTGGCCTGGGATAGCCAAGGTGAATAGTGGGATTAAATTCTAACTTTTTGGAGGAGGGCATGTGAGTTGAGTATGTTAAGAATTTATACTTTTAGAAAGAGTCTTAATATTAAAAATTTGATAGACATTTTCCATCTAAGACTAACCATTACAAATTAGGGACATATAAGTGTAGATGATGTCCCCAGTGTCCTCTGATTGCTCAAGGTGAAGTGGCGACAATAGAAGCACGCAATAGACACATAGTTGCGACTAGACATTCCGCATGTGAATCTTCGGGTCTGGTATACATAGCTAAGTGTGGATCCTGCCCCGCTTTTTATATTGGTAAAACTGAGAGAATGTTGAAGAGAAGAATATATGAGCACACTAGGGACATTTGTAATCAAAATGTTAACAACACCCTTTATAAACACACTTTAGTGTGTGATCAGGCTGCCTTTTTCTTCTATGTGCTTGAAGAAATTCTCTGTGACGTGAGGGGTGGTCAATGGGAGACACAAATTGAGTATTGTGAACTATACTGACAGGTTATCCTTGAAGCTTACAGGAAACCTGGATTAAATGAGAATGTTTTCCTTGTACCTGTTCTTAAGTTAAGGGCAGCTAGATTGCAAAGTAGATATTGTGCAATATACACAAAAGGTGTTATAAATTTATTATTATTTATGAATAAATACATGTGTTTGTGTTTTTTTTTACTTTATGGTTAGTGTAGGAGAATTTTAATAAGATTGCCTAGGGTAATACGGTCTATGGTCACAGTTTTATATATGTTTTTACATGAGAACAAGAGATAGATTATTTCAGTGTTATATTTGTATGGAGTTAAACTCTTTATTATTTGCTCTATCTCTTTAAATATGTTTTTAAAGTTGTTAACAATTTTAGAGTCAATTTATTATTTAAATTGCTAATAAAATGACCACCAGTGTAGAAAACCAAATAAAAAACAAACACTAGAGCAGCAGAGGAAGACACAAACCAGGAATTTGTGTAAAAAAACCTTTACTCAACGCTTTCATCTGAAAGACTTCTTCAGAAATACAAATACACACACTTTTAAAACTGCTTATATACAACCTCATGTCCCTCCTACAAAGTTAATTACATAATTGCTAGTCAATATCTTCAATTAATGAATGCAATAAAACAAACGATTAATACAATTGAATGCAATTAAATTGTTTTAAAAGACAAAAAATTAAATAAAATGCATACATTATTCCTGACTTCCTATCCACAGTCTGTCAAAAAAGACAATTATTAATAAATTCATTTAGACCTGGGAAATTATCAGCTCCCAGTCTAAGTTGCCATAGTGATTCTTTTCTCTCCACTCTGTTTCTTATATTACCACCCCTTAAATCAACATTAATATGTTCCAGAACACTAAAGGTGAATTTTTTATAGGAACTGCAAACTACAGAGTGTTTAAATAAAGCATTCTTATCATCACTAGTTCTAATAGCATAAAAGTGCTCTTTAATATGTGTACTTAGGTTCCTAGTAGTCATACCTACATAAAATGCAGTACAACCTGAACATAGATCAATATATACTAGATAAGTGGAGTTACAATTAAATCTCCCTGGTATGTTAATGGTTCGATCTAGATGGGGTAAATTAATAAAATTATATAGTGGCGGTTGAAGGTTCCATCACTGCACCCTTAACAAAATACCTTGATGCAAAGCTGAAACACATCCCGCAATGCGATCAGTTTGTCTTAAGGGACTCATTTATTTATTTTTATTTCACATTTGTTAACCGGGCTAGTCCAGCTGGATATATTTCCATTATCAGCAGAGGCCCAAGGAGAAAAGCTCCAATTGTAAAACATACCACCACCACACCAAAAGGTTTAAAATAGACAAAAAGGAATTAGCTATAAATTCTAGGAAGACAAACAGACATACTATACTAGATACATCATACATTTACAGAACATTTTACAGCATGTAAGTCTAGGGCAATCCCAAGACATTATTAGAAAATACCTTTAAAACTTTGGTAAATCTAGTTTATGCAGACAGTTACGTTTCCTAAGGATTATTTACTAGACATATTATTAGAAAAAAAGGAAGGGAGAGAAAAAAAGGAGGGTATATTAATTAAGAGGCAGGGAATACTACCAACAGGGTACATTGATATCTCAGCAGACAAGAATCTAATTGTTGTCAAGTAGTAGAGATTACTTAAGTACCTTCTAATTTAGGGGAGAATATAGGAAAGAGAGTAGGAGAGTGGGAGGCCAAGAGATGACAATGAGAAGTCCAGAGGATCAGTCTGGGTAACAGCAAGGGCATAGCCAGTGATTTTTAAGGTATGCCTTAAGACTTAGCTTGAAGAGAGAGAGGGATGGAAGTGTGGTAAGGTCAGAGGGCAAGGGGTTCCATTGTTTTCCCACGGTATTTGAGAATAGTGAGTCACCAGCTAAGTTGTTTGACTTGGTGGTCCTAGTAAGTAGTTTATTGGAGGAGCGTAAGGACTCAAGATTCCTATAGGGTGATATAAGGTTGTTTAGTACTGGTGTATTATTAGGTTGATAAAAAATTTATGAGTGATGGCAAGTTGGGAAAGAATCAGAAGGATTTTTAGCTCCAGCCAGTCTAGTTGATGAAGGTTATGACAATGGTGAGTTCTATATGGGTTTCCAGTGGCAAATCTAGCAATACTATTATAGTCGTTGGATAGTTTGGTAAGATTACTTTTTTTTAGATTAGTATATATGGGAGCTGCATACAGTAGAGTTGAAATTAGGTGGGAGTGAGCAATAGTCTTTCTGGCAGTTGGAGTCAAGAAAGGTTTTATCCTATATAGGGAGCCCAGTTTTTTATTAACAGATTTAATAGTGTTATTAATGTGAATGTCAAAGGTGAGATTATTATCAATTGTAATTCCTAATAGTTTGGTGGAAAAGTCTGGGGATATAAGGGTACCATTGCTAGATTGAATGGAGAAATCTATGGGGGGGGGACTTACTGTTTGGGGTAAACAATAGTAGCTTGGTCTTTTTTGTGTTCAAAAGAAGGCACCGTCTAGAGAACCATGACTCTACAGTGTTGAAAGCTGTTTGGGTTAAAGACTGAAGTTCAGATATAGAGCTGGCAGAGCATATGATTGTAGAATCATCAGCATATTGTATACAGGTGGTTAGAGGAATGGCTATTTGAAGGTCATTGATGAATAATGAGAATAGGAGCGGACCAAGAATGGATCCTTGAGGGACTCCTAGGCAAATGGGAAGGTGAGAAGATAGTTGATTGTCCCAAAGGACTGCTTGCTGTCTATTACTAAGGTAGGACTTAAACCAGAGAATTGCTTTGGTGTCAAGAGAGAAGGATGATAGAGTATTCAAGAGTAGGCGATGGTTAACCATATCAAAGGCTTTAGACAGGTCGTGAAAGAGTGCTGATGAGAGGCTGTTATTATTGTGGTTATTATTAATGGTGTTGGTGAAGGATAGGAGAGCTGAGGTGGTACTATGATAAGGCCTGAAACCATGCTGACAGTTAGCTAGAATGTTATGTTTTAGTAAGTGGTTCATAAGCTGTTGGTGAATACATTTTTCCATAATTTTGGCTATTGGAGAAAGGAGAGCTATAGGCCTGTAGTTAGAATAGTCAGTAGCGTTACCTCCTTTGTGTAAAGGAATAATATGAGAGATTTTCCAGAGATCTGGAATGGTTCCGTCGGTTATGGTACGGTTAATCAGGGTGGATATAGGATAGGCGACTACTTTGGCAGCTTGCTGAAGGTATTCAGATGGTAAGTTATCGGCTGAGGGGGTACAAGGTTTGAGTTTGTGGATAAGTTTATAGATGTAGGAGGTAGGAATGGGTTTTAGCTGGAATGTAGGCTGAGTATGAGGTAAGGAGTTAGGTAGATCAGAGTTATCTGTTGCTAGTTGTTTGGCTAGAGATTGTATGGTATTCGTGAAGAAAGTGTTAAAGGTATTGGCAGTTTGATGGGAGGTATTGTTTTCTGACCCTAGAGGGGAAGGAGTGCTAGATTGGCCAGGGTGAAGGAGGTTATTTATGCTTGTCCAGAACTTTTGTGGATTAGTGTGGTGATTTTGCTGCAGTTTGCAAAAGTATTTTTTTTTATCAGAAACAATTGCTTTTTTGTAGCATTTCTCAACTGTCTAAAGGTTTGTTGATCTGGGGTATTTCTGGTTGCTCTCCACTTAGTCCAGGACTTATTTCTAAGTAAAATTTTTGTCTGGTATCTTTTGAGAGCCATGGGGCAGGTTTGGATTTTGTTCTAATGGATCGTTTAGGTGCATGTCTGTCAAGGATTGTTAAGAATTTGTTGTTGAAATATTTAGCAGCTTCTTCAAGAGGGAGAGTTTTTAGAGGGTTCCAGTCACAAGCACTAAGTTCTGTTTGAAATAGTGCAGGCTGAAAATTTTTCTTGGTTCAAAAGGTCCTATAGTTGGGGGCATTTGTAGTGTCATGCCTTTGTCTAATGATGTAGGTGAGCATGTGGTCACTGACATCATCAGGTAGGGTCCCTACTTTATAAGTATGTTCTTGTTTATTGATTAGTATCCAATCTAGTATAGTTTCTTTATTATTAGGTTTGTTAATTCTAGTGGTGGTAGAGATAGTTTGATAAAAGTCATGCAGATTAATATGAGAGGAAGGATTGTCTGCATTTATACTATTCCAGTCAGTGTTGACATCTCCTAGAATAATAGTTTCTTGTGGAAAAGTAGTAGATAACCAACATAGGGTATCCTCTGTTGTAGCAGTGTTATTGCCTGGTGGTAGGTAGATGCAGATTATATATAGCGCTTTGTTAGAATTGAGTTGGAATTTGGTGATTAAAAGTTCAACTTTACTATTTTCAGGTGGGTTATAAGGTATAGAGGAGATGTATAGGTCATTTTTGAACAGTAAGGCTACTCCCCCTCCTTTGCATTTTATTCTATCGAGTCTTAGTATATTATACCATGGGGGGATAATTTCATTATCCTTTGTTGTGGGTTTTAACCAGGTTTCTGTAAGACAGAGGATGTCAAAGGAGTGAAAATCTAAAAGGGCATGGAGATGGGCAACTTTGTTCTTAATACTGCGGATATTAAGATGACCTATTAGAGGGACATGTTAAGGAGCATCAAATCTAACTTTTTAAATCCACAGTTGTTGTTTGTCACCATAGATGTAGTTGATCTGTTTGGATGCATACCACACAATATTGGTTTGGCTTGGTTTGAGGAGATAATTAATGAGTGTGGTGGTTTACCTTTTAATGAATTTCAAAAATGTGTTGAGTTGATGGACCTGGTGCTGAACAATAATTTTTTGTTCTTTGAGGGGGAATTCTTTCATCAAACTAGCGGGGTTGCTATGGGTGCTAGATGCACCCCTGTATATGCCAACCTTGTCCTTATGTGCTGGGAATGTAAATATGCACTGGAGTCCCCATTTAAAACTGTTGGTTCATTTATAGATGTTTTTTGGATGTCATTGTCATATTTTGGAATGATATGGAAGATAGACTGAAGGATTTTTTGGAATACATTCCTAAGTGTACTAGCTTTTTGAAATTCACTTATTATTGGGATAGGGATACTTTGAATTATTTGGATATCACCATAAAGAGGACAGTAAGATGTTTTAAATCAAAAATGTTTAGGAAAAAGACATATTCCAACTCTTTCCTCCATTTTAAAAGTGCTCACCCTTTTAGTCAGAAAAAAGGTATAGTGAAGGGTTAACTAGTGAGAGCTAGTTGTATGACCTCTGAGAATAGTGATTTTGACTTGGAGGTACAGAAGTTAAAAGAAATGTTCTCTGAAAAAGGTTATCCCAGTGGATTGATAGAACAGTTGGTTTAGGAAGTAAAGGAGGGTAGGCAAAGTAAATTTTGCCCTATAATAGGGATGGACAACTTGTTGATTGCCAGGATTACTGTGACACCTCTGGATACTGCACCTTTAAGTAAGGAGTATGAGTCTTCCTTTACCACTGATTTTAGTGGAGATGCCTCTGTTATCAGGGACATTTTGAATAGAGAATGGGGTAGATTCTCCCAGTTGTCAGATCTAAGAGGAGTAAAGGATACTTCCTTTATCTGAACTTTTAGAAAGGGTCTTAATATTAAAAATTTGATAGAAAGAAATTTTCCATCTAAGACTAACCCTTACAAATTAGGACATATAAGTGTGGAAGATCTCCCCAGTGTCCTCTGATTGCTCAAGGTGAAGCGGTGACAATCGAAGCAAATGATAGACAATAGTTGTGACTATCCATTCCGCATGTGAATCTTCGGGTTTGGTATACATAGCTAAGTGTGGATCCTGCCCCGCTTTTTATATTGGTAAGACTGAGCGAATGTTGAAGAGAAGAATATATGAGCACACTAGGGACATTCGTAATCAAAATGTTAACAACGCCCTTTATAAACACACTTTAGTGTGTGATCCTATGTGCTTGAAGAAATTCCCTGTGATGTGAGGGGTGGTCAATGAGAGACACAAACTGAGTATTGTAAACTAAACTGGCAGGTTATCCTTGAAGCTTACAGAAAACCTGGACTAAATGAGAATGTTTCCCTTGTACCTGTTCTTAAGTTAAGGGCAGCTAGATTGTAATGTAGATATTGTGCAATATACACAAACATTATTATAAATTTATTATTATTTTGGATAAATATATGTGTATGTTTTTTTTTTTTTTACTTTATGGTTAGTGTAGGATAATTTTAGTAAGATTACCTAGGGTAATAAGGTCTATGGTTAAAGTTTTATATAAGTTTTTACATGAGAACAAGTGATACATTATTTTAGTGTTTTATTTGTATGGAGTTAAACTCTTTATTATTTGCTCTGTCTTTAAACATTTTTTTAAGTTATTAATAGTTTTAGAGTCAATTATTTATTTAAATTGATTGTGGATATAAACGGGGAACTGACTGCATTTCCAGTTTTCATTTCTGATGAAGTTTCTTTGACGAAAATGTACATAATAAACTAGTGGCATTAAACATTAAAAGTGCCTGCCTTCATTCATTTGATACTATTTTGTAGCTGTATACCTACTGGAGTCATTTGAGTCCTTGGTCATTGGTGTGATTCAAGTGTTTTAGTGACTGAGATTTCCCCTGGTTGATTCACGTTTATTTGGTACTGTTTGGGGATTTAATTCTAACTTTTTGGAGGATGTTAAGTGAGTTGAGTATGTTAAGAAATATAGAACTGAATTTGAGAATTGTTTCTTCTAGGGGGAGATGAGATAGGAAAGACCAGTTAATAGCACAGAGCATGTTAATGAATACCTCAGGGAGAAATTTTTAGAGGCTTCAGAATTCTTTGATTGTTTGAGATCTTTGGAGGTGGAGGATGTATCTTTGGATACAAATTACGGGAGAGATATCATTGATGGAGCAAGGTAAAGTTTCTGGGCGGTGCTACAGGTCAGGATTGGAGAATAGTATCCAGTCAATGATAGAGGAGGAGGTGTTTGGCTTATTAAGGTGCATGGGCATGGTGATAAGTTGTGTAAAACCATGTAGGTTAATGAAGGAGCAGGATGATTTGTAGGATAGGGATATTTAAATTTATATTAACATCACCTAAAATAGTTGTTTCATTGGATATGTTGTGGGAGAACCGCATATTGTTCTAGTAATGGAATGTTGTCACCAGGGGGTATGTAGACTGCAGCAATTGTTAAAGTTTTATGGTTACTGAGCTTGCAGTATACTATGAGGAGCTCAACTGGATGGAAAGAAGGGGGTAGATTTGATATGGGGATAGACTTAGGTGGTCAGCATACAGAGTGGCAATACCTCCATATTTTTTGTTAGCTCGGTCCAGGCAAAGGATATGATATACTAGGGGAGGAATTCTTTGTCAGAGATGTGGGGTTTGAGTCAGGTTTCAGTTAAAGTGATTGTGTCAGGAGAGTTGTCTGCCATCCAAGCATAGGATTCCCTTATTTCATTCATGACACTATGAATGCTGAGATAAAAAAAGGGTTAGGTGTTTTTTGGGAGAGTTTGGCTGATAAGATCCAGGCTGTGTGTTAGTTGTGGTATTAGAGGAGTTAGAGATTGGTCCTGGGTTGGGGAGAATGTCAAGAGAGAAGAGAAGGGAATTGTGGATAGACAGTAGAGTTTGGGGTGATCGGTGATATAAGTGATGTTTATGCTTAGAGTTTGGGAGATGTTTTGTATGAGGCGATGTTTTGATCTTGTGAAGGAACCAGCTGGAAGGGAGGAATAAGGGGGGAGATATCAGGAAGTAGTGTTGGATTTGTTTTTTACAGGTTTTGTTTGTGGAGGTTGTTGAAAGGTGCAGGGGTTTAGTTTCTGTGTGATAGGAAGAGAGGCAGGATAGAAGAAGAAGAAGAAGAAACAGAAGGGGAGTGAGGAAGAAGATAAGAAGCATATTGAGGTTTAGACAGTTGATATAGAAGGGGGAGTTTTATTGAATGAGAGAGGAGGAAAGTTGAAGTAGAGAAGGATTGTGAAAGGTGTTATGACTGGAGTGAAGAGATTAGGTATTGTATGGTTAGGAGGGATGGTGGGAAGAGGGGAGAAGGAATTAAGAAGAGGGAGTGAGATGTCGAGAGGGATAGGGGGATTAAAAAGGTGGTGGAAGGTGAATAGGGTGGGGTATTGGGATGAAAGGGTTATGGGGTGGTAGTAGAGTGTATAGGCATAAAGTGCATGGGTAGGGGAGGAATATGTGTTAGGAGGTGTGAATAGAGACCATTTGGATAGCAGAGGTGGGGTTATGTTTAAATTGGAGTTAGAGTGTAGGGAAGAGGTAGGGGTGTGATAGGCCAGAGATGATTGGAGGTGGGGTGAATAGGGAATTATGGATTACTTTGGGAGGAGGGGTGAGTGATTGGTGGTAGGATGAGGGGAGGAAAAAGAGAGGAGTGTCATTGATTGGTGGTAGGATGAGGGGAGGAAAAAGGGAGGAGTGTCATTCATTGCAGAAGGTTGATGGGGAGGTGCTTAAGGTGGGCGTGGAATACTGGTTAGCTGGTCACAAACTGAGCACAAAAACAATCAAAAACCAAAGGTAAGTTCCAAAACATATCAAATCTCCAATACTCCAAACTCATAGAAAACATTTCTTTGCTCTATAGTTTTTCAATTCTAGCCCCAAAAATAAGGAGCTCTCTAATTTAGGATGCAGTCCAAAGTCTTTCTTTTTAAGCAAGCTAAATGCAAATGCAACAACTGTGGGCATATCACCTAAATTCCACCACAATAAATCTCTATGTTTCTGGCACAGTAATATCCCTCTATTCACTAGAATTACTTCTGCCAGCCAGTCTTCA
Source organism: Protopterus annectens (assembly GCF_019279795.1). NCBI lineage: Eukaryota > Metazoa > Chordata > Ceratodontiformes > Protopteridae > Protopterus > Protopterus annectens. The sequence continues at coordinate 1,674,964,269 of NC_056743.1, forward strand.
GCTGTATTAAGTAAACTGTGCTCATATTACTAGCTTTGTTTCTTCTATCCTTCCACTCTATCCCTCACTCCTTCTTCTCTCCATATTATCCCCGCTCGATGGCCAATCCCCATTCTTTGCAACTTCTTAACTGAAGTGTTGCTTTTTATACAATTTATTTTTTATATGCCAACTGTTATAATGGGTTCATAGGTAAATATAGGTTCATAGATTCATAGCAGGTCACTAGGCTAATGGCCATGAAGCTCTTGAAAGCCTAATGTTACACTGAACTACCCTTACAGTCTTAGCCTTGTATTATCTGAATTACCCTAAATGACCTTGGTTAGATGGGCAGTAATAGCAGAGGGAGTCTAAGGTCAGCACTGACTACCTCTGTCCTTAATGGACATTTTCCACCACCCACTGGATGAATTTTTGGTCTCCCATTTTATTTCCACGAAATGCTTGACTATGGTAAGTGAGTAGCTCTGCTTTACATGAATTGAGAGTTTATTCCAAAGGAGAGGCATTCTCTGGGAGACATATCTGTCTCTCCACCATGTCCTGTTAATGTCATGGGCTAGATTAACAACCTTGGAGCAAGTGGCTCTTGTCCTATGTGATTTGTGGATGTGCAGAAGTTTCATTAGGGCAGGGTCAGAGACTGCCCCATAGGCTGGGCACAAGTCATCTCTCAGCAGTCTATAAGGTACAGAGTACACTGATAGTACTTTCATTCTATCCATGTAAGATATATTTTAGAGGCCATGAATTTTTCTAGTGAGAAACCTCTGTGATCTCTCCAGGTGCTATAGGTGTCTGGTGAGATAAATGCAAAAGGGGGAATTTTACGCTTTTAGTGGTCTAATGAGGGTCACATGCAGTAGAGTTATAAAATCCTTAGTCCTGGATGTGATGCCGTTACTTATAAGATGTTCGATGTAGAAGGCTTTCCTTACCATCATGGAAAGATGGAAACATGGTGATCAAAGTTTAGATTTCTATTAACCTGAGTTCCCACCACTGGATTTGAACTTTTGGGGGTGCTGTCAATACAGTAATTAGCTGGGTATTCCTCTTTGCCAAAGGGGATAATAATGTACTTTTTTGCATTTAGTTTTGGTCTGTTACTTTGGTACCAACCATTTGTCTATGATAGCCCCTTCTGTAATATATTAGCATTGTTGGGGGACTCAATGGTTCTGCCCAGTTTGCAATCATCAGTGAACTTGCTAAGTCACAGGCTGTTTGCTTTAGCCTGCACTTCCAAAAATAGATTCCAAACAGTAACTGGCCTAGTACAGATCTATTTGCTATGCCACTAGTGACTGGTCTACTGGAAGAGGTGGAGTCCCTGACTTTAGCAGTGTGTGTTCTGTCTGTGAGGAAGTTGACTACTCATCTAGTGAAGTAAGGGTTAATCCCTATCTGGGAGCATTTCTCAATTATACCAGAGTGGGGGATTTGTGTCAAAAGCCTTGCTAGGTCAGGATAGGTGGTATGCACTGTCTTTCATTCATCCAGGTCTTTGGTGACATTCTCAAAGAAGTCTATCAGGTTTAACAAGCATGATCTACCCTTATCAAAGCCAAACTTGGTTGGGTCAAGAGTTTGAAGGTCACCTATGTCCTTGTTGATAAGGTCCATAATGATTCTTTCCATGGCCTTGCAAATGAGGCTGGTTAGGCTTATGGGGCTATAGTTCCCAGGGTTGGTTGGTGGGCACCTTTGTGCAAGGGGATTACTGTTGCTGTTCTCCACTCTGCTGGAAGATAGGCAGTTCTCAGGCTATGGTTAAAGAGACCACCAAGTGGCTCCACTGGGTCTTGATTTAGATTGCTAAGTAAGAAGCGTGGGATGTTGTCTGGCCCCATTGAGGCCATGTTTTTGACCTTGCAGAGTGCAGATATGACCTGCTCTATAAGGATACTAGGGAGGGAACTAGTGTAAGGAAATTTCTGGGGTATGGCTGGTGGGGTCAGAGGGCTGAAGTTTGCACCAACTCTGTCAGCTAGCAGGGTGGCAATTTCCTCAGGTAAAGTATGAGTGGTACCATTCATGAATAGTTTGGCACATAGCTGGGCATTCCCTTTTAGATTTGTATCATAGCTAAAGAATGCTCTATGGTTATCCTTGGCTAGGCGTGCTGTTTTAGCTTCATAAATTAGCTTTAGAAGACTTTACAGGATATCTGATATGCTTGTTCAAGCTGTGTAGGAAATTGTTTCTATGCTGAGTCAGTTCCTTCTTGCTCTTAGACATCAGTTTTTTCCTATTGTTATATAACCTATTTATATTTGAGGTCCATCAGGGTAGCTTCTTTTAGGGAGGACCTGTTTTTAATCTGATCATGTACAGCCAAGTCTATACAGTTGTTTAGGTGTTTATACACGGCATTTGTGTATATTTCTGCATAGTAGTCATTGTTGACCCTGTTTGCAGGGGGGTTGAAAGTTTTTATATTATCACTTAGTAGGCTGGAGTTAGCTTTAGAAAAAAAAAAGTTTTATTGCTCCTGTGGCAATGTTAGGACCGATAGTAACTTTGAATGAGACTGATTTATGCTCAATCCTTCCAAGGAAGGCACCACATAGGGGGTGCAGTGACCCCCCCCATGATGGTGAGTACTAAGTCTAGGACATTTGAACCCCTTGTGGGGATGCGGACTATCTGTTCCAGGGCATTTGTATTGAAAAAGTCCAGAAACCTCTGGGTGATCATGTTTGTGCTCATGCACATTGCCCAGTTGATGGAAGTATAGTTGAAATCTCCCATGACCAAGGTGTTTGGCTGTATAGAGACTGATTCCAGTAGGTCCTATGTTTCTCTTGGTTCAGGTGAGAGACCTATAGCTAACAGCAATGTGGTAGGGTATTTTGCTTTAGTTAGTTGGACCTCGAGTAGCTCAAGATAATCATACTGTTGTACCAGTTAATAAAGATGGATACACCTCCGCTTTTGGTTCTTTCAGGCTTGTTCCCATTTTGAGGTCTGAACTTGTGGAAGGCACTGTAGCCTTGCATGGCTGAGGTGCACTGACATTAACATCTTACCGGGAAGGGAATGCTTCCATGGAGTGCAGTTTCCTTTTTAGGGTCCTAGCATTAAGCAGCATAACCTTAAGTTTGCCTCAAGTGGATTTTATTACATCAGAAATTTTATTTTTTTGCCATTGCCTAAAAAAGTCACTATGGGAGAGGTGAGAGTCTTTGCCAGTATCCAAAAGCTTAGAGGAGACACATGCAGACCATCTCTGGCAAAGTAGCATGGCCTTTCGACCATGTCTTCCCAGGCTGGCAGATACTGGATCCCCCTGGACTGATACCTCAAGCTAAGCCAGTTGTTGAAGTCACTCATTTTTTGTTTATATTATGGCATCATCCTGGGTAAAGGTAGAATGCTGCTTAGGGCTAAGGTCATAACTGCCTGGGACACAATCTGAGAGTTCAGCCATGTCTGTCTTCATATAGTTCTGAGAGGTACATCTCAAGTCATTCACCCCAACATGGACTATGACAGAGTCCTAATGATACTTGTTGTTGAGTGACTTGAGTGCATGCATGATTTGATGGAGCCTGGCATCTGATTTGCAGCTGACGTGACCTTTCCTTTGTCCAGTCTGGTGAGGGGGCCATTTGTGTGCCTCATGATTGAGTTGCCTATTGACAAAGACATTTGGCTTTAAAGTGTTTTGCCTTAAGGGCTTATTTGCTGAGATAATGGTGAGGTGTTGTTATGCATATTGGTTTCAGTTTGTGTTGCTGCATGTGCATGTGGTTTGCATTTGGTGATTTCTGATCTTTTGTAGGCTTTTAGTGAGTACCTCAGCATATCTGGGTTTATGTGTCATGACCTTCTTTTGTGTGAGAGGAGAAGTGTGCGTGCTGACAACCTGTTTGATGTCCTCTTTGTTGTTATGTGAGAAGATTAATTGGAATTTCATGGTATAATTACATCTCTGAAATACTGTATTTGTTTCCTTTAGCAGTAAGTGGTTGCCAGTATACATGAGGCAGTCACTGCATTGCTTCAGGATGCCCATGTCAGTCAGGTTGGCCAGAGAAATGATGGGAAACTGGCCATACATTATAACAGGTTAATACCATAAGTACTATCAGGAAATGGGCAAGTTAGATCAGTTTTTACTCTACGGTTAACAAGGAGGCTTATTCTATTGAAGGTGGGGATGAAAAATTGTGCCAACACTGCTCACTGTGCAGCTGCGTTGTCTGCAGTGCAGCAGGGAAGCTTGGGAGGGTTCTACTGACAAATGTCTAGGGAAAAAAATTGCTTCCAGGCAATTTCATCTACACAGTGCACTGCTAACCCCAGTTGTGCTTTGCGCATCTCCGTGCAAACACAAAGCTTAAATAAATTAAACATTTTTAAGTTAGTCTACCAACAGGAAATCACACATTGACCTTTTGTCCAGCAATCCCCAGCTCAGACAAGACTGGATCCACACTCTTGTGTCACAAGGATGCAGGCGAGCCTCTCTTAAAGTAACATGGCTGGTTTAGTGCAGAAGTATATCAATACAGGCGAGATTTAGCAGGTCTGAATCTAGTCTGTGGTATAGTATCTAAGTAACAGAACAGTGAAAAACAAATGCAGAGAATGAAGCAGCCCCAAACAGTAAAACAGTAGAAAAGACAGCAAATAATGCAGAAATTCCATTACATACAGATGAAAAAGTGTAGATAAAACTTAAACTTATTTTCTTGCTTTGGATGTTTTGGATTCAAGCAGATATGCACTAAGAGTCCGCTGGCAAAGGACACCAAACACAGAGCATTTCAGGTCAGGCTGTAGACTATTACAAGTCTAGCCCAATAACCAGAGGTTATAATCAAACTGTGTACCTTTCATCTATGACACAATAACTCTAACCATTACACCACCACCCATATCAATTATTTGTGCCATTATTAATGGTTTAGCTATTTTGTATATTTCTCTTCTTTTTTTATTTGTTGCATTACTCAAGCTGTGACTGCAAATGGTCAACACTTGATCAGTGCTCTTCCACAGTAAAGTAAGCAAACAAAAAAAAACAAACATAAATAACAATAAATAAACAGAAAGTATGTAAGTTTTTGATTTTTAGCAGAACTTACATTTCAGATATGTTACATTCCTAGCATTAAATCAGCAAGAAGGATAAAATGAAAAAAAAAATTACCAGTGTATCCTAACATAATCTGATATGTCTACCATTTAGATTTTTTTCATGCCTGCCATTATAGTCAGCTACAATTTTTAAATGCTTAAAACATTCACAAGTAAATATAACACAGAAGCAAGTCTATAGTCTTATCATCTCAGCAATATAAAAACTAAACATAATTTGAACAGAAAGGTTCCTGACTGTGGTAGAAACCATTAAAGAAAATCATTCAGTCAAAATGGAAAATAATATAAAAAGACAGATGTAGAAACACTTACAAAAGATGTTGAAATTTCACCTGGCATTTAGGTCTTGAAAATCACTTAGCTCACCTTATCTCATAAACCAGTCCATGAACAGCACTAGTGCTGTATTATTAAACAAGCAGTCTAGTGATTCAGTTTTATTATACCATGATCCCCCCAAAACGTGCACGCTGATTGGCCAGCGTGCCCGTTGTAAATCGAGTTATACTAATGGAAAAAGGTCCGGTCGCCCGGACTTTTTTCCATTAGTATAACTCGATTTTTTAAAACACTGTCTCGCTATGTTAAATGGGTTTAACATAGCGAGACAGCTTTAAAATAAGCAACGGAGATCTCCGTTGCTTATTTTAGCTGTCTCGCCATGTTAAACCCATTTAACATAGCGAGACAGTGTTTAAAAGCAACGGAGAAAGCAAGATCTCCGTTGCTTTTTAGTGTTCGCTATGTTAAATGAGTTTAACATAGCGAGACAGTTTTAAAATAAGCAACGGAGATGTCCGTTGCTTATTTTAAAACTGTCTCGCTATGTTAAACTCATTTAACATAGTGAAACAGAAAAAAAAAAAGCAACGGAGATCTTGCTTTCTCCATTGCTTTTGCCCACAGCTCTGATGTACTGCGCAGGCGCGCAGTACATCAGAACTGCCGCGGATGCCAGACATCTGCGGAAGGGCAGTAAACAGGCATTATACTATGCCATTATTTAAGAAAAGTAATAGTTTCTTTTCTTAAATAATGTCATGGTATAATAGCAATAACCCACTTCTGGGTGTGGGTAATGCTAAATTTACCCACGGTTGGCTTTGTTTGGTCCCTCGGGCTTTGCCCTCGGGACCAAACCACGTCAACCGTGGGTAAATTTAGCATTACCCACACCCAGGCGTGGGTTATTGCTATAATAATGCATCATTTGTGTGGCACAGCAAGTAATTATCTCTGTTATTGATGCTCCGTATTTTACCTGTGATGTCTGTTGTCATACCTCTCAACTGTCCAGAATTTCACAGAATGTCCATATCTTTGCTCCATATTTTTGGTCCTCATAAAGTTTGTGGTTTCTTGGAAAATCACTAAGGATTTAAGTCATTATTTATTTGTTTATTTATTTTTATCCTTTGTTGACCAGTTAGTTCCACTAAGCTAATAGCCTCTTTTCACAGGAGACCTGAAATAATGGCATTTCAGTTTCAGACTTTATATCCTTCAGAAAATGCATACCAGTACAATACCAGTTGTTCTAGTAACTTTCTAAGTTTATGTGAGTAGTGTTTAAAACCTGACCCTGATTTTTTGCCATTGTCCCTCTATTTTTCCAGCTTTATCCTAAATTTTTGCACTGAGAGTTTGAGAGGTATGTCTGTTGTTGTTATCGGTACTGCTCAAAATAAAGTATTTAATAATTTAACGACTATCAAAAGCATGTTTCAGAAAGAAGATTTCATGAAGATAGTACAAACTTGAAAATCTGGTAACTTAGCATATATTACATTTGGTTTTATATTATATAAGGATATGTAGCTGGAAATCTTTATTGTATCTTGAGCATTGTCTTACATACCTCCTGCACTACCGTTAGGGATGGAAAGTGGAAGGAGACAACTTTCCTTAACTTTCTTAATGTTGCTATGTATGGATTGAATAGCATATGCTAAGTTGGTAATATGCAGTCCACCTAAAAAAGTCATACTCAGTCCACTGATATCATATGACTATCACCCCTTAAATACAAGATTTAGAATTTGTCCCCTATGGAATTATATGGTGAATTTGTATGACGCTCATGCTTAACACAGACAAACAGCTTGTAAGCAAGCACCTCTAAGACCTTTAAAAGCTGCAGTTTCAAGGAAGGTGATTTAGATACTTTCACGCCTGTTAAATCAAATATTTGATGCTTGTTGTCAGCTGATAAAACCAGATTTCACTCCCAGTGACTTTCCTTGGTGCCCCCCACCCAAAACAAAATCAACTCATGTTAGGCTATATCCCTGCTGATTCATCTGCTTGGTCTGGATCTCATTCTTAGGTCTTATGTAAGTAATCAGCCCCATTCTTTGGATATTTACAACATTTTCCAGGACCAAATATCTCTCTAGACAAAAATCTTCAAAATTTAAAAACTTGAAATCACATAAGATGTGCAAATATATCCTTATCAAGGTTTAGCAAGTCATAAATATAAAGGAATAGGCAGGATTTGTTTTTGGATATATTTACTGTTTTTAAATAAATACAATCTAAATATAATGGTCCATTACTCTCCAATAGGTGAGTTTATTTTTTTCAGTACTGACCACACATCTTAAAGAATACCACTGAGCTAAATAAATGAACTCACCTGACAGATACTGCACAGGTTTAATATCTCTATTTATATGGGTCTACTACATCTGCCCAAGTCACAGGTGCTGCAAGACCACTATCTCACAAGGACATGGATATCTTGTGACCTGCGTAAACAACTTCTCCAGCTTTAGCCTGAATACATGTTTGTGCGATGTGCGACAACCATACAGAGAGAGTAGAACTGCTGATGCACCTTGCTAGAGCACAGTAGTTGAATTCAAGCAAGATAAGTCCGACAGTCATAGGATAGTATTGGAAAGGGGAGGGAATGCAGCTTAGGGTTTCAAGCAGCAATCAGGAGGGGGATTTAGCTTTAGAAAGTGGCAGAGGAGTTTACTGTTTGAGAATATTTGTGGATTTTAGGTTTAGTAAGCAGAAAGGGAGTTTTAAGTTTAGGGAGCAATTGTAAACTTTAGGTTTAAGAAGCAGTATAGGAGTTTCAGGTCTAGGGAGTGGGAAGGGGAGTTTAGATTTATGAAGTAGAACTGCAGCTTTAGGTTAGGGAGCAAAAAGAGAATTTAGGTTTAGGAAGGAGGAGAGGAGATTCGGGTTTTGGGTTTAGGGTGAGATTAGTCACTTTAGGGTTGGGGTTATGGAGGGGAATGCTGTGGTTAGGATTAGGGACTGGGTAGAAGTGTTATGGTTTGAGTTAGGACTCTAATAAAGCTATGCAGTTTAGTAGGGTCAGGTGGTGAGAAGGATAAGTAATTATCTAGGATCAAGTTAGTGGTAGTTCAAACGCTTAGCATTTAGAGCAAGTGGCAGCACACAAGCGAGTTGCTGACTGCTGTCATGTAAGCACTTAGACTAGACCTCATTTATAGCGGGTATTGCACAACTGTAGTACCTCCAGATAAACAGTGTTCTCTACCAAAAGAGTTGTTATATTTTAGAAACAGTTATAGTACAACCTCTTCATTATAGTTAATGTAAAACTATGGCAATATATGCACAGTAGACAAAAAAATGCTTTATCCTTTGCCTATGCCCAGCACCTACAGTGTGCATCATGGTACAAACTGTTTCTTAGTTAGATCTTAGAAACATTTTATTTTGTGCACATTCTTGGTGCATAGCACAAGTATAACATCTAGAAATAAATGTGTGACCAACTATTACTTAATCTTATGCAGTGTGGTCTAAGTTAAATGTAGTAAAACATCTGTAATTATGAGCAAAATGGGAAGGAAGACAGGAGGAAAGAACTTGTAGTATTCTTTAAGTCAGCAGTAAGCTAAGATTCCAAAAGGTTGATGGCACCACACCTACATCAGTAAACACCTCCACTTTTAGCATTTGGGATAACTTCATGAACTATATACTTCAAGGTCCCCAGCAAAGATGATTCATGTGCCCTTGCATCTTACAATTAAAACAAAAAAAGCAGTCAGACATATTTTACCAATGCTGCTTTCAAATGAGAGGGCAGTGCCTCCAAGCAATATGGGTATGTTTAGCCTTCACCTTTTAGATGACTGATAGACAATCATCCAATAAGCAGAACCTACTTGAATTTAAATAGGGACACATGCTTAAGTAGCAAAAGTTCTTCATGGAAAGTAATATACTTGCATTCTGACCACTTTCTCTCAATATCTGGCAGCTTCTATTCCCCAAAGCATGCATTGTGAAATTTTCCTTCTCAGTTTTTCATAGCTTTGAGCACTGAAATCCCATAAGAAAAATATGTTGAATAGCTGTTGCCTAAGGGTATTAAAATAAATATGAATAAATAAACTGAAAACTGAGTGGGTGCATGTTGACTTTAGCCCTACAAGCATGAGAGCCATGCATGCTGAATAAAATGATTTTTCCACAATATAAAATGTTACTCAATAAATTTATTTTAATTGTAACAAAGTTTGAAAGCAACCTTTATTGTTGCATTTGGTTTTTTTTTTTTTTTTTTTTTGCAGTTTCAGCTGTTCATTACAGTAAATTTCTTAAGACTGCTGCTGATGCCATACAGGAGTAAAGCTATCTCTGGGATAGATCTCCAAAGATTTTGGTTCCAATTTCAAAATACTTAGTCTAACTGTAAGTGGCCACTTTTATTGAAAGTCTTTCAGAATCAGGTCAGACTTACATGGAGAGTAGCTCTTTTGGAGTCTGGCCTTTTATCTTAGCTGAAAACGTAGAAGAAAGCCACCAATTAAGTAAAACACACTTCCTGAAGTTAAGCTTTTTTGAATGAGCAAGCTTGACAACTGACTCCAAGATCATTGGATGCACTGAGATATTTTTGTTTTTCTTTATTTAAGGAAATAGTGGGACACATTTGGAAAATTACACTGCTGATAAGAAAATCTCATATAGATATACAGGTAAAGATGTGCATTTCAAAGACAGCAAGCATGTGATTTGTAGCTTTCTTAGCAGGTTTGAACTTTATGAAAAATGTACTGAAAGTCCCAAAAATGGTATTTCAGAGTGTGATCCATGCTCAAAATAAATAAATAAATAAAAATAAATATAACTCTTTTAATATAGATGTTAATGTGAGGCTAAGAAAAATCTATAAACCAATGTCTCAAGTTTGCTTTTTCAAACTGCATGTGCCATTTTAATATTTCAACAACGGCGTGGGAGTTAGCATTTTTTGTTCTTTTTTATCTCATTGCAGACTTAAAGCATAGTCGCATTGAGTCATAACCCACACATCTCATTTTACATGCTGTTCCCCTGGTTAATATATATTTTCAGTCTGCTATCTGAATAGAATCTGTCTGGCCAACTAATTCTGATGTCTTGTTCATCTGCTAGATCAAAATCATGTCCTGTAACTATAGCCTATGCAGAATAGTGACCCATTTTGCATGTCTTTTTTCATTATTTGTAAAACAACAGATTATTTTAGCTTCAGATATTTGATGGATGATAGCATATGTTAGTTGGCATGAAACTGTTTTATTCCAAGATGTCTGCTAATTTCATTAACATAACACTAGCAGGGATCTACTACAAGCTCATGCATGCTAGAAGCCCAGGACATACTCAAACCCCCACTAGCCTAACCGTTTGTATCTACTTAGCTCTCCCAATATCTGACCCTATAGCACACATATAGTCTTAAAATAGCCATAACTCTAACCCTAAAACTTCCACTCAGTTCTTAAACCTAGTTCTTGCTACCTAAACCTAAAACTCCCTTCCTACTCCTTACCTTAAATTCCATGATCACTTCCTAACCCTAAAAATCCCCCTTTCCTAAACCTAAATCCTCCTGCACTTGCCATACTTATTTTCAAGTCATATACTGTGTTCAGGTAAGGTGTAGTATCTGCTTATCTGAACTCATTTTATGCCAAGATGTCAAGTCCCTGGCTTTAAGACAGCAGGTTTTATTTTTCCTTTGTTCACCAAGATGATCTCACTAAGATGGAGGCTTCTTTTCAACCCAAGGTGATATTTATACTACTAGGGGAAATTGGCCAGGACATCATGGAACTTCCCCTACTATTTTTGTGTATGGGACACATTTTCCCTGAGGCACTTCCTGTCTTCTAATCCAGGCGCACAGGTGGCTCGGACAAGCAGGAAGCTGGTGAAGTGCTGGTGGAGCAGGAAAAGGAGATTGAAAATTGTGTTAGTGTTTCTGGTGCTGTCAGTGATACAGCAGATGCAGTATTTAAGTCGGAGACTTATGAGGCATTTGGAAATAATAAAGGAGCAGCAGAGATGATAGAAAAGGTATTTGAGCCTTTGCAAAAGCAGTTTCAAGGGATGGATGCATCTATTGTAGACTAAGAAGATTTATTTCAGCAAAATCTTTTTGAATCCGAGATTACAACACAAGAGTGTGTTGTTACAACCCTCCAGTCAGCAGAGTTGTAGTATGATATATTGCTAGACATGGTCAATTAAAATAAACCAGAAAATTGTAAGGAGGTGTTGTGGGGAGAGATGATAGATGGGATACAGAAGGAAGAAGTACAGCAGAGTGAATGTATGAAGGCTAAAAAAACTCATCTGCAGAAATCGTCAAAGAAGAGATGCATGGTAAGACAGAAGAAATAGAAGTACGTTTAAAGAAAAAGACACTGTTTAAAGTTTGGATGTAAAAGAAGGAAGATAAACAAATAGACAGATATAAGGTATGGGATGAAGTAATTAAGATGCTTGGGGGTTAACATTATTTTTGAAACTGGGCAGATAATGGAAAATTTTATAGAGGCATATGAAAAAAAGAAAGTTTGTTCACTATGGAACTTACATGTACTTAAGCCCTCTTTTAAGGAAACTAAGAAAAAAAATAATATTCGATTCAGAACTGAAGTTGAAAAAAAGACTTTAAAAAAACATTTATTATATCTATGTAATGATGTACTAAATGTTTCAAAAGTGTATGATAACAGAGGTTTATGGACTGGACATGAGATTGCAACAAGATATTGAAACTGGAAAATGTCAGTATTTTACATATTCCAAGTATTATTATTTTGAAGGAGATAGAGCATTGGTTAGATATTGGGGACATTCAAAAATCTGTGTGTGTGTGTGTGTGTGTGTGTGTGTGTGTGTGTGTGTGTGTGTGTGTGTGTGTGTGTGTGTGTGTGTGTGTGTGTGTGTAAAAATGGATCATTTAATTAACAAATGTGAAAAAAGATGTTTTGCATGCAGGGTATAGGACATGATGTGAACTAAAATGTTGTAAATGTAATAAAGTGCAACATATGAGACGGGTGTGCAGAAAGAGAAAATGAACTACATTTGCCCATAACAGAGGATGTAGTGGAACCAGTTAAAAAGGATAAAGTTATAGAAAAGGAATCAGAAGCAGAAAAAATGTCAAAACAGATAGTAGTATTACCAGTACAGAACCAATAACATGAAAAGATAAAATGAAGGAAGATTTAAATCTAGAAAATATTGAAGAAGAAGAGTCAGGTTTAAGTGAGAATGATGTTGTTAAATGGATTATATTTAAACAAAAAAAATTAATTTATTTGGTAAAAGAACGAGAGAAAGGAAACGGAGGAATACTTCAAAAAATGAAAAAGGAGTGGTAAGGATGAATGCATATTATTTAAAGTAGAGCTGCTTGTAAATTTTGACAATAAATGTGAATAGTTTTAATAAGTTGGAAAGAAGGACAGAATTTTGGTGTGGTGTAAAAAGATAGATAGTGATGATATTATACTAGAAGATATTAGATTTTTATCAAAATTCGAAAGATATTAAACCATAGTGTGATAGGGAAAAATGTAAAATGGAATTTCAGGAAAGAGACCTGCTCAGGAATATTATATTATATTATATAAAGTTACAATTAAAGTTTTAGATGTTACATTTGTCATGACAGGTAGAATTTCTGTCATTGACGTAAGATGGAGGGAACATGTTATGAGAATTAGTACAATATATGCATACATAATAAAAAGAGAGGGAAGAGATGTTCAGAAAGATAATCCAATATGCACCAGTTAACATGGAGATAACGGTAGTATGGGACTTTAATTGCAATCTCAGACAACAAAACAAGAAGACTTATGATGTTAAACAAATAAAAGGCATTACAAAATATGGACAGTTAAAAGTATGGAATCTAGAGTCTTGGACACATAGAAGAGGGGGAAAAAGAACATAAATGGGTTATTTTTATTGTCAGAAAGTTTAGTAATAGTTAAACAAAGAGTATTACTGACAGGGTTTTCAGATCACAGGGCAATTTGGGTTATGGTAAAGGGAAATGATGATTATATAAAATAGGGAAAGGTATAAAAAGAATAAATGGGAAAGGTATAAAAAGAATAAATTAAGTGAAACGGGATATTAAAGGAGAAAAAAGTTATGAGATTATGGAAAGATCATATAGAAATGAAAGAATTTTATCAAGTGTGTTCAGAATGGTGGTTACATTTTAAACTGAAATATAAAAAATGGTATGTGACATGGGAAAAAGAAAAAATATACTCGAGAAAAATAAAACAGAAGAATTTAAAAAATGAAATGATTGATTGCCTAGAGAAGAATGATGAAAATGTCTTTAACGAACAGAAACTATATGAATTGAATAAGAAAAATAGAACATTTATTGTACAAACAAATATGTTTTTGAAAGGAAAAAAAGAAATTGCACCATATTAAGGAAAAAAGAATTAAAGAGAATAATAGTGTACTGAGGGAAATGACAGATTATTTAGATAGAATGTATAATACACAAGATGAGATTATGAATATAGCAAAAGAACATGTTAGCACATTACTTAAAGAGCAGAGAACAAAGACATGGAAGGAAAAGGAGGCACATTCATTTTATGACAAGGAGAATAAGGACTTAGACAAAGATATAAATCTAGAAGAACTAGAACAGGTAATAAAAGTAATGAATTTAGATTCAGCTCCATTACTAGATGGAATAAAATATAGGCCCCCAGATTTAGCAAACGTCCATGCAGGAATAACTTGCACGCCATGCATATGTATGAAGGCATGCTTCCATGCTGTAAAATGGACACAGGTCCGTGTACGAGTACAGGGTGTGTGTCTGAGAGCAGTGCTCTCACAATACACAAGCCTCTCTGCACACTAGAATTGCTGTACAGCAATTTAAAATGAGCTAGAACACTCATAACACCCCCAACCCATCAGGGTAAGAAATCTGGACTAAGCCACAAGGGACAACCTTCCCTACAAAGCCAGTAATTTGCTAGAATAACAGGTTCAGCATTAGCATGGATATTCCGAAAAGTACAAATTAAAAAACACAACAAATACATTTTTTTTGAGATATGCAATAAAGTTTAAGTGTAGCTGTGCAGTTGTGCCCTTTGCTTAGCTATGCTTAGCCCAGCTGAAATGACAGGATAAGTTAAAAAGCAAAAGACATCTAGCAAAAGCATAAGTGTAATAGTGAAGTGATTCGAGCATGTGCCTTGCATGCTGTCATTCATGGTTCGAGCCTCACCAAAGCCATTTCCATTTTGTATGTGTAAACATTACAATTGTAATTTATTTGTATATTTATGTAGGAAGTAACTTAATTTTGTCAACCAGAGTAGTGTATTAGGCCCAGATATGAGGTGTCAGCAAAATAAAGTAGTGAAACTCCCATATACACACAAGTGCCACATACAGTATAGTTACACAAGAATAAATTAATTACAGCACATTGGGGGATGTCAGGGAAGGCAAATAAATCTATATTATGTAAAGAATGATGAATTAATCCCATACAGGTGTTAGACCAATATAATAAAGCATAAGCAATGCTAAGCATTGCACAGCTATGCTGACCAGGTGTAACCACTGTGCACATATGAATACTAAGCAATAAATAGCCCAGCTAAGCTGATTTGCCCATTGGTAAGCAATGCCGAACCTGCCCCTTTAAGAATTGCCAACCTTAGCTAAGCAGCTTTGCCTATAGCTTACCTTAGCTCAGCATGTTGAAAATCATCTAATCATGGCAAAGGGTGGGACACTGGCCATATTTAAACCCCACAGGTGGGAATACAGCTCATAACTGGTTGTAGGTCTCCACTGTAGGCAGTATGGCAGGTATTGGAGAGGGCATGGTCTTTTGGGCGTAGCACTGGGGCATACAGGAGTCCAAGGGGACAGATTTGATTGTGTGGGTTGGGGTGGTAACTATAATTTTCTCCAGGAAATACAAAATAATTGTTAGAATATTAGGTTTGATGGAATCCAGAAAGGAACAAAAGTGCATTTTCTGCATTTAGAATTAAAAGGATGCAATATCATAATTCAGACAGGAATACATCGAAAATTTGATGAGAATAATTATATGTTATATGGAGATAGTTGCCATCCCCCTACACAATCAAATCTATTTGGGGAATTTCTGAGAATAAAGAGATTATGTAGTGATAAGCAGGAAAGTGCTATGGAAATAAGTAAAGCTGCCAAATGTTTGTGGAAAGGGGATATAATAAGAAGATAGTAGAACAAGGCAGTGAGAAAGTAATGAAATGAAGAAAGGTGCATGGAAATATAGGTGTGAATAAAAAGGAACATGCTAGGAATAATTTAGTTTTTATTACCAAATATACGGTGTTTTCAGAACAATTTAGGCAATTAGTGAGGTATCACTAGAATATTGTAGAAAAAAGTAGATATCTTAATATAAGAGAAAGTGGATTTCCCATGTTTTCATACACTAGAGGGAGAAGTTTAAAAGATTTCTTAGTCCATGGGAAATTCCAGTTCCCTGTTATGGATGTGAACTTAGGGATTTCAACACAGGGCACCTTTCCTTGTGGAGGGTGCTGCTGTTGCAAGCATATTGTAAAATGTTTTGATAATATTAATGGGAAGAAATTTACCATTAAAGGTACTTATTCTTGTGACAGCAGAGGAATAGTTTATGGTCTGAGGTGGCCCTGTAATAAAGTATACACAGGAGAAAGTAAAAGATCATTTGGGGACAGGCTAAAAGAACATCTGAGGGACATTAGAAAAAACAGGGAAGAAAATCCAGTAGCCCTTCATTATAAAGGAGTACATAATAGTGATATACATAGTTTAGAAGCAACGGTTTTAGGACAGGTTAAATTAGAATATGGTTTAAATATAAAATGGAAAATGGAATCAGTCATAATTTTAAAGTTTCATACTTTAGCGCCCACAGGGCTAAAGAGAGAATGCCATTGGAAATGCTTTCTTTAATTACCACTGAAATTAAGTGGATCTAATTAAATTAGTGTTAATTGAATATGGAATATAAGGCATGCTGTTAGGATAAAGAGGTATATTCTGAAAAGGTTTATGGTTGAGGCACTAGAGGAAATACTTTTGTCTGTTTTTCATGGACTGCACTCTACTACAAGGCAGAGCATTTGCTGAACTTTTTATTGAATTATTTGCTGTTCCACAAGTGTTTAAATAAATATTAAAGGTAATCACTGGCTTTCTTTTTTGGACTGTGGTTCTATACGTTTTTTACATTGGGATTGTGGTGACATAAATACTGAAATGTGTTTCTATTAATGTTCCATGTTGAAATACTATCATTGGTGGCCTGTTGCTATCAATGTAACCTACATGCCATTGTAATGGCAACTGTGGTTCCATTTACACGTGTTCTGTTTGCTATGCAACTGTTTCAAATCTGTTGTTTTGGGTTAATGGGAATATCTATGCCTGCTGTTATAACTAATCCTGGATTGTGTTGACTATTACTAACCCACATACGTTCTAAAACTGCAACATCATAGCATATTTGGGAAGGCCGGTCCGAGCAGACCCACCTCTCCCATCTCATCTGGCAGTGGCACCGGACCCCAGCACATCTGGGACCCACCCCAGGACCCTATATATATATATATATATATATATATATATATATATATATATATATATATATATGGATCTACCTGAGAATGCCGAAAGCTGAGAAGAATGACAATGAGATAACCGACACCGGAAGATCGGAGAAGAGCAAAATTTGAAAATCCCGACGCTGAGAACACTGACATGTTAAGGTAAGTGTGCGATAGGGATGGACGTTAGGGTCAGGGTGCGGGTAAGGTAAGTGTGTGATGGTGACGGACCTTAGGGTTAGGGTTTGGGTTAAGGTTAGTGCATAGGTAGTTGTGTATGTAAGGTTTCGTGTAGGTTTGTAAGGTTGTTGGGGTGCTTGTGTTGTGTGTGTGTTTTTTGGAAAAGGTATTTGTTTTGTTGATTGTTGGGATTGTGGTTTGTCGGGCATGTGAAGTTTTGTGTTTTTGAACTTTCGGTTTTGTGGTGTCGGTGATTTCATTGTCTGTGTTTTAGTGTTGGTGTTATCAGGTAGACCCATATATATATATATATATATATATATATATATATATATATATATATATATATATATATATATGTGTGTGTGTGTGTGTGTGTGTGTATGTAGTGCATTCAGACATTGGTTCATAGGTTCATAGGTTCATAGGTTGGTACTAGGCTATCAGCCCTAGGGCCTATACAAGCCTAGCCATAACAATTCCCTGGCTATTTCTTCCCACATTATTTACTTTCCTGTTCCCTATCTGACCAAAGGCTGTGTAAATGGGGGTGAAGGGGCCCAAACTACGGACTTCTTGCAATTATAGCACTTATCCCATCCTCCACAGCTGAACTGTTCTGCCTTGCAATAACATAATAAGGTCTGCCATGTCCTGGACCCAGAGCCTTGTAAACTATGATCAAAGCAATGTACCATTACACCATCTAATCCCTACAAAATAGTGATGACATCCCAAACATATCAGTTAGTACAGTCATCCATCAGCAGGGAAAGGAGTCTGTAGAATCAGTCAGGTAGTCTATGTATACATGTATATATGTATGGAAATGCATATATGTGGACAAGTATAAGCACGATACATATATACATAGAGAGATATACATCCACATTCATATCCACATATACATATTATATATGTGTATATATATATATATATATATATATATATATATATATATATATATATATATATATTATGAAAACAAACGAAGATGGACCACCACAAAAAGGAAAATAAATTTTAATACCAAAAATAAGCGTTTTCACGTACAACCAATATATGCTTCATCAGATCTTAAAACACAACTGATAAAATCTCATTTTTATATAGCAATAAATTGAATGATTAATCATATTCAATTAATCAATGAACTAATTAAGCAATCCATTAAGAATTTTTGTCCTAGCTTTTTTTACCCTAGCATTTTTAAAAAGCCCATCAATTCTATGAATGTAGCGATATAAAAACAGCATATATAGTGAATATCAATGAAAACTTTTCTAAAAATGTATAGATATATATATAGAAAGAACATGTGTATATATAAAAAACATCTATTATAATATAAAAATATAAAAAATATATAAAAAATATATAAAAATCTGGTGCATCTATAACATAATATACACAATAATTAGATAACAAAACATTAATAATACGTTATAATGAAACAACAAAGGAATGAAATATATATAAGCAACAACAAAGACCAACAGTGAGTCCCAGCTCTACCTTCCAAAATGGTAAAATTTATTCAGCTCAAACGAATCTCGCCTCTAGCGCCTCTGCCAACAGCCTTTACAGAGTAAAGGCTGTTGGCCGAGGCGCTAGAGGAGAGATTCGTTTGAGCTGAATAAATTTTACCATTTTGGAAGGTAGAGCTGGGACTCACTGTTGGTCTTTGTTGTTGCTTATTAATAATACGTTGCTTATAAAAATATATGACCTCATACTATATCATAAGCTGTATGATGACATAGACTATTTCAAGCTACGAGCTTCGAGAATTGATTTTATCATAATAGATTGATTAAGACCTGGTGCTTGATGTGCACATAACTTAAAAATCCATTGAAGTTCAATAATCTCCAAATGGTTCATATTTTTCCCTCCTCTCTTGTTTGGGACTACTAACTGTAACACCCTAAATGTGAACATATGACCCTCATTCATCATAATATGTTTGGCTAAAGCATTCAATGAATTTTGTTTCTTAATATCATATAAATGATTATATGTTCTATCTTTTAGTCTTCTTGTTGTCATGCCAACGTAAAAGGCATGACATTGTTTACAAGTCGCCAAATATATAAGATTAGCATTATCACAAGAGGCAAAAAACCTAGGTTTAAAGTTATAGTTCAAAACAGGATGTATAAACTCCTGGATATCACTAATCGAATCACAAGAATTATACTTGCCACATGAAAAAGTACCATAAACCTTCATTTTATTACAAGGTTGCCTAGTGTTTTTATGACTATAGCCAGAGCATAACAGTCTCTTCAAGTTTTTACTATTCCTATAAGTGAAACTTGGTGTTTCACCTACTAACTTACCAATGTCAGGATCTATTATAAGTATATGCCAATGTTTACATATAATTTTCATTACTTCTTTATTATCATTAGTAAATCTTGTCATAAAAGTCACTTTTTGATCGCTTTTACTATGACTAACATATTTCCAACCTTTTTGTCTAATATGAATCTGTTCAATTCCATGTGTAGCTTTATTGGTAATAGTAGATTCTCTCAGATTCTTAACCATGGAGCTACTATAGCCTCTTTCAATGAAGAGGTGTTCCAATAGGTCAGCCTGTGCAATTAGCTGTCTAGTTTCTCTGCATAACTTGGTAAGCCTGATAAACTGGCTCTTAACAATATTTGAAAATATAAACCGTGGATGCATGCTGTCAAAATGAAGTAATGTGTTCTTCCAGCATGTCTTCCTAAATAGGTTGGTAGTTAAATTGCCATGTAAATCTTTTGTAATGGTAATATCAAGAAAATTAATCTGAGAAGTGGAAAATTCCATTGTGAATCAAAGGAAATCAGTAGTAGATTCTAGATAACAAACAAAATCATTCAACTCATCTACAGTACCATTCCAAAAGAATAGTATATCATCTACAAATCTCTTATACTTTAGAATTTTTGTATAAAAAACAGTATTAAAAAGGTGTTTCCTTTCCCAGTAATAGACTACCAAGTTTGCATATGTATTAGCACATGGGGTGCCCATTGTGACACCCCATTTCTGCAAATATAGTTGGTTGTTAAACATAAACACATTATTATTTAGAATAATGTCTAATAGAGTACACAGTAATATTTGTTCATCATTAGTAAAATCAGAAATATGATTTACTAGATCTCTAATGGCTTCTATTCCATAGTCATTAGGAATTGAAGTAAACAAGTTTTTTACATCTAAAGTGACTAGTAAACATGTATTAGGTAATCCTTCTTAAATAGAGAATCTAATGTATTAATTAGTTGATAGGTATCTCTTAATATAGTGGGTATGTTCTTGACTAGTGGATTGAGTATTTTCTCTATATATATAGATATAGTCTCTGTTATCTATCTCTCACCTGCCACTATAGGACGCATTGGTAAAGGTAAGACATTTTTGTGTATCTTAGGTAAACCTTTTATATAGGGTACAAGAGGATGTTCTATTAAGAAATAATTATACAGATCAAAATTAATTTGTCTGCCCATCAGAAGGTCATATAGATCATCGTGTATCTTCCTTATTAATTTATCTAATATGTCTTGATCTATCAAAAGATAAGTGTTAACATCATGTAACATTTCATTCATACGATCATAATAATCTTGAGTGTTCAACAGTACAATCCCCCTCCCTTGTCAGCTGGCTTTATAGTCAAGTCCACATTACTACACAAAGCTTGTAAAGAGCACCATTCTGCATTACTTATATTAAAATAATGGCACTTGCGTTTTGAAAAATAAGCATAAAACTCTTGTTTTGAAAAATAAGCATAAAACTCTTTCTCACATAATTTCACAAAGCAATCAACTACATTAGGTAATATGGGTAAAAAATTACTTTTCCATTTAGGACAAAATTTTAAACCTACTGGTTGTATAATTTGCTTATTTTTATACAATAACTTCAAGGCAACAGTGCGTCCAAATATTCGTAAATCAGTCAGAAGTTCACTTAAACAACTGTTCTGTGAGGGAATAAAAGTAAGCCCTCTATTTAAAAGAGATAAGTCAGTTAAATTATCCACATCCACATATTAACAGAGACCTGGATAAAGACAGCAGGAAGCACCCCTGCATTACCAGCGTACACGTAATTCCACAACATTTGGCTATAAAACATAGACTGAAGCTGCAAAGGTGGTGGTATTTTCATATTCATAAATGATGCACACACCACCAGCGTGGTAGACCAACATTATGCATTACAGATCCTGTAGGCATAGCTGACATTGGGTAAGACAGTGGTTCAGGCTGTAACCTGTGAAAGGTCCCCATACATTTCCCAAGACTCACACTCCATGCCCATAAACACCCTGGAGAATATTAGTGTCCAACCTAACACTCTAATACTAGTTGACTTCAATTACCCCACCATTAAGTGGGAAAGCTACTCATTGGAAAGGCTCACCCAGACTCTGTTACACTTTGTTGTTAGGGAAAGGTTGGTTTGCTTTTTATTTGTTGCATTTTGTATTAGTTTATTGCCTTTTTATATTTGAGTGCTGTGATTTGTTTTCTTTACCTTGTGTTTTGCTTGTTTTCTGCTTTTAACTGCATATTAAAACTTCAGAAGACACCACAGCTCTGTCTCTTGTAAGTCAGGCAGAAATTAGAACTGATCAATTAAGGACTCATACATAAGACAGAAGAGGTCACTTAAGGTTAATCATTTGTGAAATGAGGGGGTGGAGCTTGGAACTAAACCTTCTATTTAAGGAGTAAAATAAAACATTTCAGAGCTTTATTGGAAAGGCTCACCCAGACTCTGCTACACTTTGCTGTGAGGGAAAGGTTGGTTTGCTTTTTATTTGTTGTATTTGGTATTAGTTTATTGCCTTTTTATATTATGAGTGATGTGATTTGTTTTCTTTACCTTGTGTTTTGCTTGTGTTCTGAGTTTAACTGCATATTAAAACTTCAAAAGACACCACAGCTCTGTCTCTTGTGAGTCAGGCAGAAATTAGAACTGATCAATTAAAGACTCATACATAAGACAGAAGAGGTCACTTAAGGTTAATCATTTAGGAACTGAGCGGGTGGAGCTAGGAACTAAACCTTCTATTTAAAGGGTAAAATAAAACATTTCAGAGCTTTTTTGGAAAGGCTCACCCAGACTCTGCTGCACTTTGCTGTGAGGGAAATGTTGATTTGCTTTTTATTTGTTGTATTTTGTATTAGCTTATTGCATTTTTATATTTTGAGTGCTGTGATTTATTTTCTTTACCTTGTGTTTTGCCTGTGTTCTGCTTTTAACTGCATATTAAAACTGTCTCTTGTGTGTAAGACAGAAATCCCCCCACCCTGTCACTGTCGTTTTCTTAAATACCACTGTCATTCTAATTGCCTGCCTCTTATGTTAATTTATCCATATATCTCATTTCCTCTCTGCTTTCACTGGCTTGTGTGAGTAAGCACAAAATTATCATTTTCTGAACTCACTCCCCTTCAACTATTTAAATTTTTTGGCCATTCTACTGTGTTCCATAGTACCGGAATACAAAAGTGATCACCCTCTTTCAATCTATCTTGCTGTTTTAAAAATAGTGACTCTCATCTAAAACTTAACTTTTTAGACAGGTAACACTTAAGTTACCTACTTCTACATCTAACTTCTCTAGTGCACACTGCAGTGTTTAGGATAAACCATTTTTTTTCATCTTACCTTTAAGCATCCCTGTGACTGGCATTCACTCTAATACCTGCTGGAAAGCACTAGGAAACCTTAAACTGATGCAAGCACTCAACTCTCCTTATTAATAAGGGGAAATTAATCATAGGCACTAAACAGCCTATAATTGCAAAGCTCCTTGCTAAGATAAGGGGAAAACAGCTCCTGTACTTTTCAAAAAAAAAAAGCACCAAACCAGGCATGCCCAAGGGTCAGCTTCCATTTATTTCTACTATCCACCTGGTGAATCTGGGCATACTGGGTCATTGCAGCAATTGCCTCATGAACACAGACAACCCTCTCCTCCTACCACCCAACACTACAACCTGTGAGAGATGCACTTACATAGCCAAACTGGAAGCAAAGCTCTCTCCGCCCAAGATTGTGCTAGACAGTCAAGAGGAGAAGGTTTACACCTGCACTACACCTCACGCAACTCATAGCCCTTCTAAACTCACACCACCAACACCCACACATAGCAACACTAAATCCACATATGCGGAGGCCCTTAATTGTAACCTGCCCAAGCAACAAGGACCTATGACGCTGAAACACAAACTAATACCAATCACAATCAATGTGTCACATAGCTTACAACACTAGTGTGCCACCCAGCAACAGCTCCTAAGGCAAGACAACGTACCTAACACTTTAGTCATAGATGACTCTATAGTCAGGCACGCTGATGTCCCACTCACCAGGCTGAACAAGGAGAAAATTACAGTGAGATGCCTGTTGGGTGCCAGGATCCACCACATAACTCATGCACTCAAGTCACTCCATAAGTACAAATATGACTCTGTCATTGTCCATGTTGGAGTGAATGACTTGAGATGTACCTCCCTGGACAACATGAAAAGAGACATGGAAGAGCTCTCAGTTCATGTGGCCCAGGCAGGTATGACCCTAACCCTGAGTAGCATCCTGCCTTTGCCCAGAATTATACCACAATATAAGGACAAAATGAGTGAATTCAACAATTGGCTAAGCTTCTGGTGTCATTCAAAGGGGATCCAGTATCTGTCTGCCTGGGATGACATGATCGACAGACCACAATGCTTTGCAGACATGGTCTGCACCTGTCATCCCGGGATTCAGGTTACTGGCTAAGGCTCTTGCCACCCTTATAGTGCCTTTTTAGGCAAAGTTCAAAGGACAAAACCACCACTGTAACAGGTACAAACATGCAAAATCTGAAGGTAATGGTACTCAATGAAAGGAAGCCAATCTGGTGGTCCCCTGCCATAAACAAACTTTCAACAAAAGGAAGAAACTGTTGAAGAAAAGTTGAAAATCCCAGGATGCAAAAAACTCCCTTACCAGCCTGAGTAAGAAGCTGAGATCCCTCATAAAATCCTCCACAGCTAGTTACGAAAATAAAATTGCTAAAGATTCCAAAGACAACCACAAGGCATTCTATAACTATGTCAAGAATCTAAATGGCAATGCTCAGATCTGCTCTTAGCTACAACAGAATGCCATTAAATATACTGATCCCAAGGATATTGACAATATCCTGGCAGATCAATTCAGTGCCAAGTTCACCCCCTTCTCACCCCCTAAATGACCCATCTCAATACTGGAAGACTGCCAAATTCTGGTAATAATGGCCACACAGGTATAAAACGCACTCTCCAAAGCTAAGAATACAGCATCCATGGGACCATATGACATCCCAGGTTGTGTACAACATGAACTACAAAATGAACTGGCACCTCACCTAAGTGTCATGTTTAATCATACCCTCACCTCAGGCTTCATGCCCACTGAGTGGTGCACAGCTACAGTTATCCCACTCCACAAGGGGGGATCCACCTTGGATCCCGGGAACTACCTTTCCATCAGTCTGACGAGCCTTATCTGCAAGGCCATGGAACATATTATCATGGAACTTATAAACAAAGACATTGGCAACCTTAAAACACTGGACCCCACCTAGTTTGGGTTCGTGAAGGACTAATCTTGTCTCCTGAACCTGATTGACTTATTTGAATCAGTCTCCAGAGCCGTGGATGAGGGTAAGACAGTCCACACAGCCTATCTGGACCTCACCAAGACCTTTGACACCATCCCCCTCTCTGGAATCAAAGATAAACTTACTAAGCTGGGCATTAATCCCTATGTCACTTGATGGGGTTGCCAACAGGCTTACTGACAGAACCCACACTGTAAAAGTAGCTGACTCCAAATCCAGCTCCAGATAAGTGACAAGTGGAGTACCTCAGGGTTCAGTACTGAGACCTCTCTCATTTGGCATCTACTTCTCTGAAGTACAGGCCAACACTAAGGGACTCTGGCTAACAAAGTTCGCAGATGACTGCAAACTGGGAGCCATTATTGAATTCCCAAATGATGTTGATACTCTACAAAAGGGCCTTACAGAAACAGGTGCTTGGTGCCAGAGCCATGGGCTCAAGCTCAATGCCAAGAAATGTATAGTTATCCCCACTGGGAAAAAACATGTACCCATGAATTACCACATAGGTGGCAGTACACTAAACACCGAAAGTGTGATAAGAGACTTAGGGACACCTTCACCTTCACTAACCACATCACCATGACAGTCAGGAGATCCTTCTATGTGGCACACTTCATCACTAAGGGCTTTTCATCCAGAAAAAAGGATGTCATTGTCCCACTATACTCATCCCTCATTAGACCCATTATAGAATACAACAGCCCATTTGGTATGTGTCAAGACATCTGCAACAACTGGAAAGGCTGCAGAAATACCTCAATAAAGGAATCACAGGCCTAAAGCAGATGCCCTATGCTGACCACCTTAAAAAAACCCAGTTATACTCTGTCGCATATCGTCTACTCTGAGGTAATCTCTGCTTAACATACAAGGCCATGTCATACCCAGAGCTGTTGGACATGCTACACTTAAAGAAATCCCAATCCCTCAGATCCACATGCTCCAGGGATCTAAACCTTGTCATTACAATAAACAAAACATGATGGAGGGATAGGTTCCTGACTCAGAGACTCCCCAGACTCTGGAATAGACTGCCCATACATGTCAAGCAGAGCACCTCTTTCACCCTCTTCAAAAGGAACCTTGATGATTGGATGGGAGAAAGGAAATTCACCCCAAGGATCATGTCAGTTGCCCTGCTAGACAGGGTCCAGGGAAGTAAATAGTGTGGGTAGAAATAGCCAGGGAACTGTTATGGCTAGACTTGTATAGGCCCTAGGGCCGATAGCCTAGTACTAACCTATGAACCTATGTATCAATGCACATGCCCATCACATCGACCTGGTCCTTCCCTACATGGGCGACTGCTGCTCTACACCAATAGTCAACACCTCACTTGTTATATCTGAACACAAAGTAATCACCTTTGGAAAGCCACAGCCATCCTACCCCCACTGCACAGGTAACCACTATAAAAAGCCTTTCCAAAGCTTACTATGGCCTCATAAAATCAGAGGTGGCTAATCTCACATTAGCCTTGCAAATAGAGACTAGTTGCATGACAGCTGAATCAAACAACGATGCACTATAAACACGTACATAAATGCATGGATACCACCTTACCCAATACAACCAGGACCCTCACCTCCAAAAAAAGGAAGCAGCTCTGGTGGTTGTACAGCAGAAGGAGGGAACTGATGTGGACTAAGGTGAAGTCCTAAGACAGGAAATAAACCCTTATCAGCCTCAATGAATGGTTGAGATCCCTCATCAAATACTACAAAGTTAGCTGTGACAACAGACTTGGAGCACATAGTAAAGGCAACCACAAGGCCTGATACAGTTATGTAAAGAATTTCCATGGCAATACCAAGAATTGTTCTGAGCAACTAAGACAATGGTACCTCCCAGACTGAGCCAACAAATAATGCCAATATACTGGCTGGCATCTTGAGTGCAAACAGTAACCCTCACTCCCCTCCCAAAGGACCAAACACAATACCAGTACACCACCAGGCACCCAGTATTACTGCAGCACAGGTTACAACACCACTGTCCAAGGCCAAGAATACAGCCTCTATGGGACCTGAGAATATCCCTGGCTGTGTTTTACATGAACTACAGAGTGACCTGGCATCTTACCTGCGTGCCCTGTTAAAGCACAGCCTCACCTCAGGCTTTGTTCCTACTGAATTGTGCACTGCTACAGTCACCCCTCCCCCACAAATGAGGTGTAACTACAGACCCTGGGAAATACTACCCCAAATGCCTGACAAGTCTGTTATGTGAAGCTATGGAATGCATCATCATGCACCTAATAAACATGGATATGGGAATCTGCAGACTGAGGTTCCCACACAGTTTATGTTTGTGAAGGGTAGGTCATACCTGCTCATTCAACTTAGTCAACCTTTTGCCATCAGTCACCTGAGCTGTGGATGAAGGCAAGGTGACATCTACAGCCTACATTGATCTTGCCAAAGCCTTTGATAACATTCCCCACTCACTAATCTCGGCATCAGCCCCTATATCACTAGGTGGGAACAGGAGCACAAACACATGGGTACATTGGACATACTGCTGTCATATATTGAGACAGTTGCAGATGTCACTGGGTTTGTTGTAACATCCTTTATGAGGAATATGGTGTTGGTAATACCAATAGATCTGAATATTTACTGACTGCATTTCCAGAGTCCACAAATGATATACCAAGGACACCAGCTGTCTGGTGAGCACACAAAATATGAAGGGCAGACATGTGGCCAGTCTGTGAACAGTGTGCCAGTGGAGAGGTATGTCAGAGACATATTACTGTGAGTCATGATGTCACACACTAAATGCATGTCCACACAAACCCTGTCAAGCTATTAATCCACCATGTGTATAACAGCACCAATGACATAGAATCTGTTCACAAATCTGGGTATATGTCCCAGATGTTGATTGGCTGTCTCCACACATCCTGTCCTGTGACATATTGCCACCCACTGTATGTGAATCTGTAGGCCATCACCTCTGTAATGTCCCACACACAAGCAAGGAAATGGGGCAAGGCCTACATTAAGGAATTATCCATATGTCGGAACTAGCAGCAGTGTCCAGGCCCACAGCACAATACAATGTGGGCACCTACATAGTGGTATGACCGTAGCAATACCTGACATCAACACATCTATACAGAGGACAGACAGAAAGTAGATAGCCAACAGGTTATGCATTAGGATAAATGTATTGAAAGAAACACATCTGAAACTGAAAAGTATGCCATTATTACATGACAGTAGTCCCCGATGACATGTCCAAAAAACATAGTAGTCTAGAATTAATATCAGATAAATATCCAATAGGAGATACATAAAAACATACAGCTCAAACACATAGAACAAGATAATCAGTGCTCAGGGACCAGATTTGCATGCAGGGGTGTATGGTTCCAGTACTACAATCTGCAATCGACTCTTACTTGAAAAAGCACTGTTAACAGTACTAACGTAAGGATACTGTATGTGTTAAACAATTTCTGTCAGTCACTGCACTGTAGCTGGTGTAACATGCGAGTGTGACTGCATATAACTTGGGATACTACCCAGGTATGAATCAAATCGAAAGAGAACTGATTGTGGTACTACCCATATGTATCCAGGTGTCCCATACAGTATATGCACACCCCTTGCTACTGTAATGACAGCACATAGAAGCATTTTATGTACAGGGAATTAAATTTAACTAAAATTAAAATTAATTAAATTTTATAAGTCTGGAATGTGATCACTGGTTACCAAGGCTAGGCTATGCTTAGCAGTTGTAAACATTGCTTAAATGTAAATGCGAAGCAGATTTGCAGACTGGTAAGCGAAGCCTACATGGTGTAAGTGCCTATAATTTTAACCATACATTAGCACCGCTTACCATTGGGCAAACACATGCAAACCCACTTAAAGCTGCTCAAAACTGCCTTAACCACTGTGTGTCCAACAGTGCTTGTTCTGCCTAGCAACAAAATAAACAGCTCTTGCAGGTTTTGAACCCAGGACCTTGCACACCACAACTTATGCAGTGTTCTCAATAAGCCACCTCAGTTGTATTGCTAGAGGATGTTTTGTCAAACATGCTCTTCTTTACAGCAGGTTTACAATAGGGAAGAGGCAAGTGTGCAATTAGGAAGGATTAGTATAATATATCTATATATCTATATATATATATATATATATATATATATATACATTTTATATATATATATATATATATATATATATATATATATCTGAATAGAAACATACATAGAGAGAGAGAGAGAGTGAGATATGCAGGTAGATCCATTTATGTGTACAACAATATAGAGATATTTTTTTTTACATTCAACGTTTTTAGACTTCGAACTTTCAGGTTAGACGTTTGAAGCTTCGAAGTTGTCAGCATTCGATAATCTGATATAGACCATCCACTGGGATGGGTTCCCCTCTGTTTGTTCTGTGTGTGAGGTGGGGCCAGTACAGCTCAACAATTTGATGTAGAATTTCTCTGTCCACCCTATAATACTCAACTATCTCCAGCTCATGTAGCACCTGGTAAGTTACACTGGGTCTGCACACTCTTCTCCTCCTCCTCACTGTGGCATGGCCACCAGCATTCACATCCTCACCACCCTCAGCCTCTTGCACATATTGATGTATGATAGCAACAACAGCCCCTAAGATTTTGTTAGTTTTGTCAGGTAAAATTTCCCTGTCTGTATACACCAGTGGTATAGAGTTTGTGGGAAAAAACAGACTGAAAGGTGTTTGCATAGTTTATAGTAGTGTGCTGGGCTGCTGCCTGTGTAATTGGCTGACTCTGATGCATTTCACCTACCAGCTATGCTAGTTTTGTCTTCCTACTGCTGTTTTCCCTTCACATTGCCTTCCCATTTAAGCCCTGAGGCACACTGTACATACCCAGTGCTCAGATGTAAACAGAGCTATTTTCTGTTTTTGTTTTTTTTTTTTTTGTTTAAAACCCGGTGTGCAGCGCGCACACCCATTTAAGCAGGGAAAACAGTGCTCAACAATGTGAGACACACCCCCTTCCTTAGCTTTGCTTAACTAAGGGCAAACACAGGCTACACAGCTCCAATAATCTTACAGCATGCATGACACTCCCCCTTATGAGGTCATCCACCTCTTATACTTATAAAATGGTGTTGCTGCACCTACATGGTTGGGTGCAAGCTAACACTGAGAGGAAATCTGCAATTTAGTATCAATCCCCTCATTTACATAAACCAGAATGCTAATTCATAGTTACCGCACTCACACTGAGCCTTCCCCCTTAGCAACCAGTATTCCCTGTTATTGTTGTCTTATGCATGCCTTTGACTATTATGGCAAAATGCTGATTTGGATATAAAAGCTTATTTCCCCTTTTTTTCTTATTTTCATGGAGATCCCATTTGTGCACCGCTGCCCTACGCTTAAATGGCCTAGATCGGCCAAAAAATAAATTACATTTTTTTTAATAATATTGCAACTATTTTTTATGCCAATGGCCATATATTTGACCACTGGCATGCCTACTACATTGAATACATTCTTTCGAGCGGTCATGCCTCCATTTTGTAATTTGCAGAAATGTATTTGTTTAGTAACCAAATACATTTCTGCATTTTACACTATTCCTGCACAGACACCTGCCTGCTTCCTGGATCACTAATTCACCTCATGTGCATGGTTTTCACCAGAAAATTAGGTACTTAGCATAGCAGTGGTGTCCATGTGGGAATAGTTTAGGAGCGCTTGTGCACATCCCAGGAGCTCAATCCTGGATTGCTCAGCAGCCATATCGCGTGCAGCAGATCTTGCACTATTCCTGCACTCTGTGCAGGGCTTGCTGAATCCAGGGGAGGATGTATAAAAAGTTGAGTGTAGAGCAAAAATGGTTTATAATAGCATTAAATG
This sequence comes from Protopterus annectens, assembly GCF_019279795.1. Lineage (NCBI taxonomy): Eukaryota > Metazoa > Chordata > Ceratodontiformes > Protopteridae > Protopterus > Protopterus annectens. Next base: position 1,674,995,036 of record NC_056743.1, read on the forward strand.
AATGGTTGGAAAAGGTTTTATGTATAAAGAGCTATGTACAGGTGTTATTAGGGTAATATTGGAAAAATAGGAGAGAAGTGAGCAATATAGGAATGGAGACTAATTGTATTAAATAACATGGATTAAAAACTGTTTATGAAAATTTTACAAAAAAGATGGAAGAAAAGTAGGTAATGTTGTAAATGAACCCATTTGGTATAAAATAGTTAAAGATTTATTATTAATAATTAGGGAATTAGTAGATGATACAGTAGTTAGAAATGTCCAGGCAAAAGTTATTGTAGGTGATTTAAATAAAGCTTTTGTTTCAATTCATCATTCAGTATTACGGGGTATATTTAATATATAATATAAGAAACAATATTAGAAATGTGTATATTTTAGCATATAACTGTAATATAATGAAAATGATGATAAATGGATGATTGGTTAGAGAAGGATATCAGACAAGGTTGTCCACTGAGTGGTACATTATTTGCATTAGTAATGAATGCAATTATCCACATATATGAATAAGGAGATGGATGTTATGAGTTATACTTCAAATGATATGATAAACATGCTTATTTTGTTAAATTCCACGGATGATCTTATTATTATTATTATTATTATTGTTATAAAAACAAATGCAGCAAGAATGGATGTAGTGATAAAGCAAATGCAAGAGATTATTCAGGTAATAGGTTTTGTATTATACAAAGACAATAGTCAAAGTTTAGGATTTGTGGAGAAGATTGCTGGAATTAAATTTAATATGATATAAATTAAAATTTTTGGAATTAATTTTATAAAACAAGAAATTATAGAAACTACATAAATGGAAAGAGAAAACAGAGGAAATTAAACAGATGTATGTGTTCAGGAAGTCTTTTAGGCTTTTGTTTTATAAAAAAAAGGTTATTTAATTCATTCTATTTTGTTGTCTGGAATTACTTATTTAGCTGTTTTTTACAGCATTCCTTTGAAGTTAGAAAAAGAAAAAAAAAATGTTATATTTTCCCTTTTTGGGGAGATTGGGACAGAACCTGGTCAATAGAGGGGCCTTTTTACATGAAAAAGATAAAGGAGGGTTGGGGTTAATAAACCCTAGAGTGTATACAGCTTTTTTGAACTTATATAAAATAATGAAATGCTTAAGTGACAATAAGGTTACTTTATTAACAAAAATATTAAGTTTGAGGTATAAAACAGAATGTTTATTATTTTAAGTTAAAAAAGAAAAGGTGTTGTAATAAGGAAATGGAAAAGTATCACTATAAGATTATCTTATAGAAAATATGTGTGAAAGAAATAGAAAATGAAAGAAAATAATAGCATTCTAAAATTATGGAAAATATTATAGGATATAACTATTGAAAGATTTAAGCATAGAAAAATGCTATAACTGCAAGAATGGCAAGATGTAAGTTAATTATAGAGTGTCAATATTTTTATAGAGGTTGACTATATAAAACATACTGGTAAAGGCAAATATGCCTTATAAAAGTAGAAATTGATTTTGTTTGTATTATGGTGATTTTGAAACTAGTGTACATTTTTTTAGAATATAAAAGAGTCAAAATGTTATGGAAAAAGACCGTAGATATGAAGTATGTGAAGGATTTAAAGATGTGAACAATTTAAAAATAGGTATGATTGAATTTGGGTTTTATAGAAATGAAAGTAAAAAGGAGGATAAAAATTGTTAAAAATGTTTTATATATTATGGTTAATTTAGAAACAGAGAGTGAAAGAAATTATGGTTAATGAAAAATTGGATTTGGCCATGATATTAAAAAAGATAAGGTTTTGGTTGTGGAAATTTGAATGCGTTCAAAAAATGAATAAATAATTGTCATATGTATGTAGTGAAATAAATGTAGAAAGAAGATGTGATGTATGTTTTGTAAATATTGCATATAGTATAATTAAGGAAAATGGATATATAATGTAAATAAGCAGGAATGTAAATAACTATAATTGTTTCAATAAAGGGCCCCAACACATTATTGTTGTGAGTGGGAGCCATTTTGTAGGAGCACTTCCTGTTTCTATTCCAGGCACAAAAGCATCCTGGACAACCAAGGAGGCAAATGGAGAGAGAAAGAGATAATGGAGTGCTGAGAGAAATGGAATAGAAAGCAAATATCAAGACTGGAGAATGTGTGCAGGATTCTGAGATGTTTCAAAGAAATCTGTTTGATGGAGATGACTCAGCAAATGGTGTATATGTACTTACAACCCTCCAGTTGGGAGGGTTGTAGGATGATTTACTTAAACGAAATGGTGATGCAGAGTGAGACAGACAATAAATGAGATATACCTGTGGGCAATTGTGGAGACTATACAAAAGCAAGATGTAGAAATATTGCTAAAAATAGTGGTGAGATGGAAAATAAAACATATACAGAGAAATTAAAAGAAGGCAAAAAGGGAGTACTAGAAAAGAAACCAGAAGAAAATGAAAAACAGAAGTAGGTTGTAAGGTTTTAAAGTAAAATAGACAAAGAAATGGACAGGTATGAAGTGTGGTACAGAATGAACAAAGAGAAGAAATGTTATTAATAGTAGGAATCTAAGGAAAAAAAATGAGAAAAATAATAAAGAGGATAAAGAAGAAGTTTATGTAAAAGTTGAAGAATATATAAACTGGGAGGTAGTAAAATACAAAAATAATTAATTGCTAAAAGTGTAAATGACAAATAAAATAGAGAGATAAGTTCAAAATAAAAACAAAGGAAATGGATGGAACATAATAAATATGGCTAATGGTTGGGATTTGGTATAATGGTTAGGGTGTTTGACTCACAGACACAAGATACAGTATAGAATTTCAACCTTTGGGAGAAAAATTGGTTGGGCTTAGAATGGCATATTGAAAAAGTTAGCTGAGTAATTAGTTACAAAGTTATAAAACCACAAATCTAAAGAAAAAATGAAAATTTTATAGTACTTTCTGTAAATGTTAATAGTAGTAAACGAATAGTAAGAAGAATAAGGATTTTGTAATTTAAATGTAATTATATTAGAAGATACGTAATTTTTAACAAATTAAGAAAGATTACACACAGAGAAACTATGGGGAGGAAAGATAATGTGGAATTTGGGAAATGAGAGGTTTTTTGGAATACCTGTATTCTGTAGAAACACAGTAAAGATGTTAGATGTAACTTAAGCAAAAATGGAAAGATTAACCATTGTAGATTTAAAATTAAAAGAACAAGTGTATAGAATTATAACATTATATGCTTATACTAATTGAAGAGAAAGGGAATGCTTATTTCATCACATTGTTGACTATGCAATGATAAATATGAATAGTATAATAACAGTAAAATTTGATTGTGATTTAAGACGCAATTGTAAATAGAAAGGAAATGATATAAGAAAAATGATAGAAGTTATAAGATGTGATAAGTTAAAATATGTCACAAAAATTCCTGGACTTTCAAAAGAGGTATGCAGAGAATTGTAATTGATTATTTTATAGTATCAAACATTTTAGTTATATGAGAAGGGGATCTAGTTGAAACATGCTTTTCTGATCATTTTACAATATAGCTAGAGATAAAGAAAAACAAAGAATATATAAAAATAGCCAAATGAATAAAAAAGCATAAATAAGAAAGTATAGAATGAAAAAGAAACAAGACTAGTAATACAGTTATGGAAAGATCATATTGCTATGAGATCATTTTATGAAAACTGGTTTGAATGGTGGATATTTAAGTAAAAATATAAACAATGTTTTTTTTACAGTGGCAATATGATGTGATAAAAATAGAGAAAGAAAAATGTAAAAGAACATATAACAATGCATTGGAAGATTTAGAAAGTAATTATAGAAAGTACTTTGAAAAAGAAAAAGGAAAAAAAAAAAGATTATATGAAGTAAATAAAGAAACAATACAAGATTTGTTATATAAGCAATATTTTTTGCAAGGAAATAGAAGTATTGTGTTACATAAACAGAAAAGTAAAGGTAGATGTTAGTGGAATGAGAGAAATAAAAAATGCAAAAAGGAGAAATACAAAGAACTCAGGGAAAGTTAATCCCCCACGATTAAATAAAATCCATTTAGTCTCCATGTGCAGCCTACACAGCATGTATCCATGTACATGGACACAGTTCCCCCTCAGCAGTGCACCATGCATATTAATCATGGTGCATTCCGAGGGAGATCACAGTAACATGGATATTGAATCCATGCAAGCAACAGTGTAGAGGCTGTCCAATGCTTGTGGACTGTCCAGAAAAATTCTGGACAGGTGGTAAGCACAGGACAATGCTTTTTTTGTTATCTTTATGAGATGTTTGTGCAGTGTGGTGTGGTACTTAGTGATGCTGAACTGCACTTTTACATATACAGCAGACTTCTGGTATATATCTAAAATAGAAACTGGATGTAAACAATTGCATTTTTTTTGTTTTCTTCCTGTTTGTGCAGTGCGGCATGATGCTTAGCACTGCAGAGCTGTGCTTATACACATATAGCTGCCATTTGGTATATATTTAAAAATAGAAACAGGATTTAATCATTTTACTTTTTTTTATTCTGCTTGTTGCACATTGTGGAATGGTGGTTAGCAGCACTGCTAGGCATCTAAAAATAGAAACTGGATGTATTCAATTGTTGTAGTTCTGTTGTGCCTAACAATGCATAAACCCACACAGGGAAGATGCACAATACTAACAGACACCTTAGTAGTATATCTGAAGATATATTGCTTCCCTTTGCTATTCAAGTGGCTAGATAAGTTGAGTCATGACAGTGTAGTAGGTCCTGGGTTCAAGTCTTCAATACTTATACATTTTACATTTATTTCTGTGAAAATGTGTCAGGTAACTGAAACATCAGTTTAATATAAAATTAAACAAATGTTACATTTAGAAAAGCTGCTCGATGATAAGCAGTGCTTAAACATGGACAACAGTCTACATCATTTGCACATTACCAAGCTATGCTTAAACATGGTTTGTGTGGGTTTGTGTTATGCTAAGCAAAGTAGTGCTTTCTTGAAAGTTACAGTATGATGTATAAGGGTAGGAATGCAACCTATATAAAGGCCAATAAGTGAGAATTGCACACCATTCATTGAGGTCTTCACATGGCTGTTGACATGCCTGGTGCTGTTGGAGAGGCAGAATGCTTTTGGCCTCAGAGGTGGGATGTGCAGGAGTCCAAAGTTTTTGTTGGACTCCTGGTTAAGAACTATGAACCAGGCTGCTTCAGGGTTATTACCATGGCTCAGAGTGTAAGTCAGCTAGGGAACATACCAGTGCTACTGGAATCCCCTACACTGGAGACCAGTATTGTCACCACAATGATGACCTGAGGCATAGGAAGAGGGGAACCTTGGACAACTGGATCCAACAAGCTAGGGATGGCAGACCCCACAGATATGTAGGTATGTTTGACACTACATTAAAAATGTACAAGATGAATGTGTGCAAAACTGGTATGCATAATGGTTTGCTTTTCTTACAACAGTTGCAGAAGAGAAAGCTCACAATGTCCAGTACTATTCAGGGCACCTGGCCAAGATGAGGCTAGAGTGTGGTAAGTAGGGAAACATCAAAGTAATAATTTCATGCCTAATGTAATTGTATAATAAATTATTTACAGAGTTTGCAGTCTTAACAATCAGGCATGACATACCTGGGATATCTAACATGTTTATGAACGTGTCACTGCCTACCTGAAATGGTAAAGCAAGTTAAATTCAAGTAAACATGCATTACTTTGTAGTATAGTGTCCAAATATCAGTTAATGGTGGAGTCTACCCAGATTAAGAGTCACTGTCCTGGTCTGCTCATTGTGCAAATTATGCTGTAGATTGGACTCAATTACTGGACAGGGTATACAGGTTACTTATTAGAAGTCTTACACAGATGGTCTTCATGCCAGACTTGAAGCATCATTAATCAGTACATTTTAAAGGGTGATGGTCCTTTGATATGTAATGTTTTCAAATAAAAAGTAGTCACTACTCTTGTATTCACTGCATGTGTTTTCTAATCTGACACCAGTCAAATGTTAAATGCAAATGAATAAAGAACGCAGCAAAAACTGTCTGAAATAAATGTAGTGCAATACCCAAAGTAAGGTTCAAGCCTGTGTTCTGGCCATTTTGTCTGAAATAATCCTATGTATTCCACCCAGTCGGGGAACAAGGTATATGGGTAAAGTAACTAGAGTGCTGGGCAGCTACCCATGTGTCTGAATGCCAAATCTTAAGGAACATTATCAATAAAGTTTAAAACAGGATTATGCTTTGATAACTAATCTTTTAAAATAAGTGTGCATTATCCCTGTATTCACTGCATGTGTGTGCTAATCTGACACCAGTCAACTGTTAAATGTAAATGAAAAAGACTGCCGGAAAAAACTGAAATAAATGTAGTGCAGTACCCACAGTAAGGTTCAAGTCTGTGTTCTGGCCATTTTGTCCGAAATAACGCTGTACATTCCACCCAGATAAGGAACAAGGTATATGGGTACAGTAGCCAAAGTCATGGACAGCTATCTATATGTATAAATGCCAGATTTTAATGCACATTATCAATAATCTTTAGAACAGGATTGTGCTCTGATAAGTAATCTTTTCAAATAAGTGTGCATTATCCCTGTATTCACTGCATGTGTATTCTAATCTGACACCAGTAAACTGTTAAAGTATGTGCACATTTTTCCTGTAGTCACAGCTTGGGGGTTCTAATCCCATGGCAGCCAACTAAGAAATGACTGGCTGTCTAGTCTACTTAGTGTACACAAACATACCTCTCAACTGTCATGATTTTTCAGAATGTAATGAGTAATGCCCCATATGTCTGGTCCTTGATTAGCGATAAATTGCATTACTTGGAATTCAATTTATTGGTAAATCTGTTATCAGAAAACCTTGCTATAAATGTATGACCACACTATGTACAAATGTTCCCAGTAGTCATGCCTCTGTACTACCATGTGTTACATCTTGGACCATGCTGTCCCATGCTTAACAGGTTCAGAGCTATTTACGTGCAACATCATCTATTCAATAGTTGCAGTCACTGTACTCACAAGTGAAATTGTACATATGTAGAAGTATGTTGTAGTAGTCTGTATAGTAATATTACCTGCAACGTTATTAATGGTAGTTTTGTCTTTCTCACCCTATCCATTCTCTTCTTTAATTTAATGCCATTTATTATTATGATTTGATATTAACATATATTTTTGTAACTACCTCTTATGTTGGTCTTATGTATAATTTCATATTGCTTTTTTAAAATACTTTTATTTATGTTATGTATTGTTGAGTTCATCATTATATTCCTTTCTGTATCTTTGATTAATCATTGTTATCTTCTATAACCCCCTCACCTATCCCTGCCATATCTGCACTGCTGGGTAGTTCTGTCCCACTGGCTGGGGGTGCCCCCCCCCATCTGAGAGTAGAAGCAGAGGGGTGATTGTGTCACCCATGATGAACTGTTAGTCATGGTGCATGGGTTGATGCACTGCACTGTAGGTGAATGTCTACACCAGATGGAGAACATGCTATCCCTCCTGGAGGGGCATCCTTGCCCCAGGCATCAGCATTAACCACTACCTACACAACAGAGGTGAAGGAGTAGGGCTTGACAGTACCATTGGTAAGGACTTGAGTCACACTGCTACCGTGTCTAATGTCCATGGGACTGGGATTCCACAATACCCTCCCCAACCAAGGTGTTGTGGAATCCCACTTCTGTCACACATCATCCCTGTTTGCTGTCTTGTCTGTCTTGTCTGTCTGCAAAAGCATCCTCACCTTCTCAACTTACCTCCCGCATACATACCTATGTCGCTTCCTCCACATTCCACTCTCACCTTAAAAAAAATGGGAACCTGTCCCACAAAAAAATATTGTCCTATAAATAGCTCTCCATTTTTCAGAACACAATTTGGTCCAATTGGCTTGACAACACACTTATGTTGTTATCACCCCTCTCTGGGGATGACAGTCCAAATTCAGATAAAAAAATCTGTGAAGGTGCACAGTTGTTGCTGTTTAAACAATGGATAGCTAAGGTTCTTTCCTACAGCCTTCCTGCACATACCTACCTGCCTTTCACTATGTTTCCCCCCTGTTTGCACCCCATTTCACCACTGTGCTATCATCCCATTTTTCTTTTCTTTAATTTTTTTTTGCACAATCCAGTGTGGTGAGCTGCATCACTTAGCTATGCTAAATAGCTCTACATTGATATATGCTTTTGAAAAAAATATTAATCACATTCAAAAAATAACACCTATGCCCTGTTTCAAACCCAGGACCATTGCAACTGCAGAGTAGTGGAGCAACCCACCAAGCCACACAGCTGCTAATTAACACAGCTGTTTTAATAGAAACATAGTAATACTTAAGTTTTTATTAATCATTTGTAAGCGATGTTGCACATCACTCCTCACCACACAAATCACCTAAAAGACTAAGAGAAAACTAGTATTGTGATTGGGACTCTAGCACAGAAATACATCACAATAAAGCCATACACATAAGGATAGATGTAAATGAGATATCTAATAGCAGATAACCCGGCAATTATATGTACAACATGTAATAATACACTTGCTAAAACATTAATGTTAAAATAGGATTTTAACTGGGACTCTGGTAGACAATCACTGCACTCTAAAGTCATACCCATAATGACAGATGTTAGTGAGGTATGTAATGGCAGATAACTGTGCTACAACATGTAAAAATAACCTGCTGTAATAGTGACTCTGTAACTCAGTATGTACAATGCACTGAGAACATTACTTTTTGGTACACATGGTCCTGGATTCAACTACAGATGCGCTAAGGTTTGAAAGATACATGTATATGGACATCAGCATTATAAATTTTGATATGTATGTCTATCTCATCAACTATTTATCTACCCAAGGCAGTGCAGATAGAATGTCTGCTTCTAAATAATAGAAGTCAAAGGCCTACATACAGTCCTAGTATGACACTAGAAATTGCAGAGAATGACAGGTAATGTAGTAGCCTGAATTCCCAGTGGATGTCGAAGCGTGTACTGAAATTGTGGCCCAGTAATATCAGACTGCAGTCCACAATGACTTACTAATGATATTACAGCCAACCACAGCTGCACAAGTAGCATATTACATATATGGAGGTTGTGCTAAATGCAAGGGTTGCCAGCACACATGTAACAGGGGATTGCATGACATAACACATGACTTGGCAGTTGCTCACCTGCATGACATAATGGTTAATGTACCCCCTATCTTTTTATAGAACACACCGAGCATTTTGCCTTTTATTCTGTTAGTGATATCTTTGGCTAACATACTTACCCTAAGCATATAACCTAATTTCCAGTGGGATGGGTTCTGTCAATCTGTCTTTGTTTGTCTATACAACAAAGCTGCCACAGGCCCCACACTTACTTTTAAAGCTGTTTGTCATGCAAAGTGTTAACCCTCTCTACCTATGCCTATTGCCTGCAGCATCAGCTTGAGCTTCAGAGTGTAGCACACACATCTGTATGTAAAAAGTAGCTGCTACAGACATTCTCTCTGTGATGACATAGTGTCTCTAGTCCAGTAATTTCCACCACAAGATATGAGAAAGGGCTTGTAATTTACATTGAGGCCTTATATCTTGCTCGTTGGTTGCATGGGATTGTCTGATTATACTGCAAATCAGCTGTATAGGCTGAAAGTAGCATTTCAGAAGCACAGAATGGTTCAGAAGCAATCACTTTCTAATGAGAACCATGATAAAAAGGCAAACATTAAGCTAGGGTTAACATTGTGTATGAGAGTTACTTTGCAGGGTGAACTCTTTGGCACAACATTTATATATCTGTACCTTTTAACAGAGGAGTATTGTACTCCATCAGATATGTAACCATTTTGTTTCCAACATGATGCATATGTTTGAATATAGTTGGGGAATCAGGATTACAACAGTAAGCCTTTCTTAGAACTGTACTGATGACATGCCATTGATCTCCAGATGTGTTACACCTACAGAAGAACTAAAGCACAGTAAGGGTAGAATGCTTTGTGTTAATTAGGTACACTGGTCCCCTGAAAATTTCCCTTGTTAGCAGTTTTAATGGTACACTGTTATTTGTTTTGCATGGTTGTTTCTATAAATTATGGGGGGGGGGGGTTACCCCTAGGGGCCACATGACAATGGACTCCTGTGTTGGGTATGTGATCATACATTGGTATCTGTCATGGCACAAACAAAAATAGCTTACTATTGCTACTATACCTCTTGCATCCACACCCTTTGTATGTTTCACACTATTGAATATGACATGTATAATCAAGCAGTGAATACTGCTTGATTATACATGTCATATTCAACAGTGTGCTAACATGCAAAGGGTATGGATGACATGTATAATCAATCAGTGAATACTGCTAGCATTCCTTTATTGCTGTATCTCACACATACTGTACTCCCATGTATGTGATCCTGACATGTGTTCCTATTTTGTTGTCTTTCAGGAAATATGTATCCCCAGTGCCAGGGCCCTTTTCCAGATGCTAAAAATGACATCATCCTGAAGAACTTGCATCAACACCATAAACTCCTGCTGTCCAGGAGAGGGCAAACAGGAAGAGCGAGCAATATTGTGGGCTGACCTGGTTTGCGATGTGAATGCTATCCATCACCAGAACAGGATCTTGTCCGATCTTGTAGCCCAGGCAGGTATGACCCTATCCCTGAGTAGCACCCTGCCATCACCCAGAATGATACCACAGTACAAGGACAAAATGATTGACTTCAACAATTGACTAAGCTTCTGGTGTCATTCTAAGGGGATCCAGTTTCTGTCTGCCTGGGATGACATGATCAACAAACCACAATGCTTTGCCAGAGATGGCCTGCACCTGTAACCCTTGGAATTCTGGATACTGGTTAAGGCTCTTGCCACCCCTATAGTGCCTTTTTTAGGCAAGGTTCAAATGACAAATTCACCATGGTAACAGGTACAAGCAAGCAAAATCTGAGGATAATGCTACTTAATGCTAGAAGTCTAAACCTCAAAATGCACTCACTCAAGGCACTCCTTAAAATGGAAAATATTGACATCTGTGCAGTGACAGAGACCTGGTTCAAGGCTCCAGAGAGCACCCCTGCATTACCAAGCTATAATTCATACCACACCGTTTGGCCACCTAACCTGGACCGAAACACTAAAGGTGGAGGCATGTCCATATTCATTAAGGATATCCACACCTCCAGGCTAGTTGCTCAGCATAATGCATCCGATATTATCCAAGTGCAACTAACTCTGGGCAAGACCGCAATCCAAATTGTAGCTTGCTACAGATCCCCCATCATGCCCCAGGATTGCCACTACTCATTTCTTGATACACTGGAAAATACTAGGGTACAAACTAACACCCTAATAACGGGCGATTTCTACTAACCCACCATTAACTTGGAAAACTACTCATGTACCAACTCTTGTGTTCAACATTTTCTGGAATTCACAAATTCCAATGCCTTGGATCAACTTATCCACACCCCCACCAGGGGCAGCAATATCCTAGACCTGGTCATTACCAACATGGGCAACCGGTGTTCCACACCAGAGATCAATTCTCCGTTGGTCAGATCTGACCACAAGCTAATCACCCTAGACATCCACATCCCACCCCCACCCCTCATTAGGGAAACCACTGTAAAAAATTTCTCCAAAGCCAAGTTCACACTTCTTAAGACAGAAGTGGCAAACTTCATGACACCCATGCTGATGGACAATAGAGGTACGACTGCTGAATCCTATACAAATGCACTTTATAAGCACTTACAGGAGTGCATGGATCATGCAATCCCTAACAGACCCAAGATGCTATCCTCCAAAGAAAAGGAAGCCATTCTGGTGGTCCCCTGCCATAAACAAACTCTACAACAGAAGAAAGAAACTGTTGCAAAAAAGAGTAAAATCTCATGATTGGAGGAACTCAGTGGTCAGCCTCAGTAAGAAGCTGAGATCCCTCATAAAATCCTCCAAAGCTAATTATGAAAACAAAATTGCCACTGATTCTAAAGACAACCACAAAGCATTCTATAGCTATGTCAAGATTCTCAATTGCAACACTCAGATCTACTCTGAGTTACAGAACAATGGCACTAAATATACAGAACCAACTGATATTGCCAACATCCTGGCACATAGGTTCAGTGCTAACTTTACCCCTCTCTCTCCCCCTAAAGGGCCCATCTCTATACCAGAAGAATGCAAACTTCTTGTAATCACGGCTGCACAGGTAACAAACACACTCTCCAAAGCCAAGAACACAGCATCCATGGGACCTGACAACATCCCAGGCTGTGTTTTACATAAACTACAGAACATACAGAATGAACTGGCACACCACCTAAATACCATGTTCAGTCATAGTCTCACCTCAGGCTTTGTGCCTACTGAATGGCACACAGCAATGGGTATCCCACTACACAAAGGTAGAGCCACCACAGACCCGGGAACTACCACCCCATTAGCCTGACAAGCATGGTCTCCAAGGCTATGAAACGTATCATCATGGAACTTATAAACAATGACACTGGTAATCTCCAAACTCTGGACCCTACACAATTCAGGTTTGTAAAAGGCAGATCATATCCCCTAAACCCGATAGACTTCTTTGAAGTGGTCACCAAAGCTGTAGATGAGGGTAAGGTGGTTCACACAGCCTATCTAGATCTCAACAAGGATTTCAACACCATCCCCCACTCTGGAATTATAGATAAACTCACTAAACTGGTATAAATCCCTATGTCACAAGATGGGTTGCCAACTGGCTCAGTGACAGAACCCACACTGTGAAAGTAGCAGACTCTAAATCCAACTATAGACCAGTGACAAGTGGAGTGCCACAGGGTTCAGTCCTAGGTCCTCTCCTGTTTGGTATCTACTTCTCTGAAGTACAGGCTAACACAGAAGGTCTTTGGCTAACAAAGTTCACAGATGACTGCAAACTAGGAGCCATAATCAAAACTCCTAACTATGGGAACATCCTACAAAAGGGCCTCACTGAGACAGAAGACTGGTGTCAAAGCAATGGCTTCAAGCTCAATGCCAAAAAGTGCATTGTCATCCCTTTTAGTAAAAACTCTGTACCCGTGAACTACCGCATAGGCTGTAGTCTACTTAACACCAACAGTGTGATAAGAGACCTTGGGACACAGGTGGACAGTAGTCTCTTCTTTGATAATCACATCGCCACAGTAGTCAGGAAATCCTTCTACATGGCACACCTAATCACAAAAGGTTTCTCATCCAGGAAACAAGAGGTCATTGTTCCCCTCTACTCATCACTCATTAGACCCATTATAGTGTACAATGCCCCTTCGGGTATGTACCTCACAAAACATCTACAACAACTGGAAAGACCACAGAAATACCTCACAAAGGAGGATTACCAGCCTCAAACAGATGCCCTATGCAGACCGTCTCAAAAAACTCCAGCTTTACTCTGTTGCATATTGCCTACTCAGAGGCGATCTCTGCCTAACATTCAAAGCTATGTCAAACCCAGAGCTGTTGGACATGCTCCACTTAAAGAAATCCAAATCCCTCTGAGCTGCATGCTCTAGGGACCTAAACCTTGTCACCACAATAAACAGAACATGCTGGAGGGATAGATTCCTGTCCCAGGGACTTCCCATACTCTGGAACAAACCACCTATCTGTATCAAACAAAGCTCCTCATTAGTACTCTTCAAGAAAAATCTTGATGATTGGATGGGAGATAGGAAATTCACCCCGGGGATCACTTCTGTTGCTCTGAGTGACAGGGGCACAGAAATAAATTTTATTGGGTGGCAAAAGCCAGGGTACCATTTGGCTAGGCTTATATAGGCCCTAGGGCCAATAGCCTAGTACATACCTATGAACCTATGATATATGAACAGGTGTGACACCGTGCCAAGGAAATGATCAATGCTGCATGCAGAAGAGCAGAGGACATAGCCAGGGATCATGGTGTCACTGGAGGAGGACCTGCAGCAGAACAACCACTGTTAGCCACTGATGAATTTCTAGTGAACATAGGAACACAAGACAGCTCCCAGGCATCCATCATACAGTATGCTGAGGATGTGGGTGCCATCGTTTTAAAGCAAGAGGGACATCCAGGTATGCTTAGTTGGATCAGCATTGGAATACTGTAGCATTCAGTGTGTCATGTTGTACATAGTTTTATGTGGGTCAGGTGTTTTTTTTTGGGGGGGAGAGGTTAGCAGCACTTTGAATGTCATGCTCAGATTGTCTCCAACATACCAATTAACATAGTAACTACTGTAAATGTGGGATCTTTTATATGTATTACCCTGTTATAGTGCAATATGTGGTGCTGCTTATATTACCTCTCCCTCAAATTTTCATAGGACTGTCAGGAATTGGATGAGGCCATATTCCTGCTCCTGGTAAGCACAACTCTGTTTTGTTACAGATGTATATTTAGTGTAATATATTTGCTAAAGTGTCACCCAGGCCTGATGGCTGGATTGATGTACTCTCTGCATGATTGCCAACTGCACAGATATTTTCTGATTGTAGGCATTTAGACTAATACCTATGCCTTGTAGGTGTGAGCACAATGATAGATTTAACAGTATTGTCAAGACATTACAGTTTGGCATATGTGGCAGCTTTGCAGAGTTTTGCCAAATGTCAACAGTGTATTTCATTGTTGCTCATGAGATTCTTTTTTAAAGAGCTTCTATTTACAAGTACCTACAGATGTTTGTTAGAAAATAATGTCCTCATGTCTTACTATATGAGGTTGGGGGTTAAACAAGTCTGTAATAGTGACAGCAGTGTATGAAGCTTAACATATATTGCAACATAGTACTGCAAAGCATAATAGTGCAAATATTAATGTGCTACTTTTCCCTTTTTATTACGGGTGACCAGGGGTTTGGTCTCTGTCCCCTTCACAACTTAATGCCAGTGTCTCTTCAGACTCTGATTATGATGGTGGCCAAAGTGAGGCACAGGTGGGGTTGCAGGGGCTGAATCCGTCACAGAGGTTTACATCCCTCTTCTGCCCTCATTATCACCATACACAGTCAGTATGCCTATGCACACCCAGTCCCCTGAGGTCACAGATATTGGACAGTCAGATGGTGGAGACATTAAACAGAAAAGTATGGCTACTATGGCTACAGTGAGTGCCATAGCCAAAATGTTGGAGAGGGTCAACACAGGTGTATTGATAAGGGTGCTAGTAGGATGCCTGCTGTCTCTCCACCACCTGTTGCATGTGTCTCATCATGTGTCACTTGGTGTATGTTTAGCACCATCATGGAGGCACAGGCACATTCCAAAAGGAACTTCAGACAAATGGTCAGGGTTTTGGAAGCAGTGCAGTCTGACATCTGTGACTGCCTCCACCGCATTGGTGATACTCTAGATCAGTTGACTGATGCAGTGGAAAGATGATGGTCTGAGACAGATCGCACACTATCTGTCTTGGAATGCACATTATTTGTGATGGAATGTCTGGCTGGAGTTGAGCATCAGATTTGTGGATGTAGGTCAACAACTACATCAGATGAGAGTCCATGCAGCCATGCACAATCACGCTCCTGCAGTGGCAGTATATGCAGCTTTACAGAGGAGAATGTAATGTCCACACCAAGACATGGCAGGCCATGAGCTCATGGCCCTGGGTGCTACTGTGGAGGACACTGTCCCAGCAGATAGCAGTCACCCTCAGGTAGTAGCCCCACATCTAACCTTGGCATGGAGGTGCCAGGGCAACTCCTGGCAGAGCCAGTTTTCATGTTTGGGGGTGGAGACAGTGAACTGTCAGCTCTATCATTCACGGCTCAAAGATGTCCAACATACAGACACATAGGGACAGCACAGAGCTTGACTGTGTTCATGCAGACACTTACACACCATTGTCATCATCAGGTCACCTACAGACACGCCCACCACATTTCTATATTCCATCTTGACTGCTTCCCTTCCTGACTTACACACACTTGCCAACCTAGTGGGTCAGCCTATGCCTCCTGTACCCCCACAAAACGCCCTGTGCAAGAGATGATACCTGTGACACATCCCTGTCATCATTGTCATCAATGCAGGAAAATGAAGCTATGCACCTGATGCAAAGGGTGACTATATAAATTACAATTTATTTGTTTCATTCATTGTTGCCTTTTACATGCCACTTGTACTAGTCACTGACAGATTTTGTATGTTGTCATTTGTAATTAGTAAACTACATTATTTTGTGAACATTACATGGATGATGTTGCAATGGCTGTATACTTACACAATGAAAGGTGTGTCACGGAACTGTTTATGTTTCCATTTCAGGATTGTGTAGGACACACCTATGGGTACACAGGTACAATAAACCCATAAATATCAAAGCACAGGATGGAATTTCAGCACAGAAGAAAAAATGTCTTCAGAAAGGTAAAGCAGTATAGGTGCATGGCTCCATAGGTTCAAATGTATATAATAGGCTAACAAGAACAATGGCTTATTTCAGCCTAGTCATGCATCCCTAATCTCTAACAAGGTCTGATACCCTTGGTAAGTATAACTAGGGTTTTGGGAGATGAGATATCTAAAGGATGTGATGTGGGAGATGAACCATCTACAATTTCCCTGTGTTCATTAGACCTAAACCAGTTATGACTGTCTTGTTCCGCATCTCATTGTGTAACTTGCACATGATGTGCATTACAGCAGCATGCTTCACATGGATGAGGAGCCTGTTACATATAGGGTGTAGTCTCTGGGTTATATACATATCTCTCCAGCTTGTCCTATTTATACCACAGTCAATACTTAGGTGTGTAGAACAGGTAATTCTCATGCTAGTCCTTTCTTGGATATGCAGCAAGTACTCCGTGGGATCTGACACCTCCCTGTATGGCAGACATACACCTCCCTTCCAAAGAATGTAGGAGACCGAAAACACAGTTATGACCCTGACATGGTCTGCATAGGCATGTTATCCACACTATGTATTGGTTTACTGTGGAATCTATGTGGCTGTTACAGTTGTCGAATATGCCTGTGCCGTTACATAGCAAAGGTGGCATTGCACTCAATGATAGGTATGAACAGTGCCAAATACAGAGTAACAATAACATTCTGGGATTTACATGCCACACCTTCCTCTGTAGGTTGTGCAACATTGAATGACTCCCCACATCTTACCAACCTGTGAACGTCAAGGGCTAGATCACTCTCAGTGTCCATAAGTCCCTAAATTCTGGTCAACTGTTAGAGGTGTGCTGAGACTACGATATTTACCAGGGGTGGATGACTTCCCAAATGATAGTATTGTCCATTCCTTGGCATTTTGCAGTTGTCAATGGCAACAGCTGAAGTGTGTGCCAGCCCATCATGGATAACTGTTGGTTCTATGTGGGATTCAGTGACGGCTCCTTATTTGCAATCATCTACAAATGTAGTCAGTCTGAGGTCATTGGCAGTGACTGTGACTGCAGAGAAGGGAGTGGCTAGAGGGATAGTCCCAGGAATGATTTTTGAGGGAAGTCCACTGTGACTGGCCTCACTGTAGAGGTGGACTATCTGATGCTATCGTACTGGATAATGACTGTCAGACACTTGGCTATCCACTGGCTGACATGCTAGTTTGTAAATAATCTCTACAGTTTTTCAACAATGCCTGATGGCCTTTATAGTGTCAAATTCCTTGGCAGGCCATGGTAGGAAGAGTGAGTCATTTTCCCCTCATCCATTGCGTAGTTTAACAGTCAATGAGGCCCACCGGTTAGGGTAGGCATGATCTCTCCTTGAAAGAAGCAAGGCACGCACGGTGGACTATGGTGCCCGGTCCAAACCAATAATTCCAAAAACAAAGAGGGACCAGCACACACGGCAGCAGAAATAAAATTCAAATTAAGTTTTATTCGAAGGTAGCTAAAAAGCTGCCTACCATACAAAGTCACAGACCGGTTTCGGCTAGTAAAGCCTTTCTCAATGTGATATTTTCTTTGAACAGAAAGTTAATTTACAAAACACCTTCACATCCTGGTACTCTTAATATACACTTGATTTAAAGTGGTATACTCCTAACTCAAATCACTTGGTTGGTTTGAACACAGTCAAAGTTTGGAACATGTAAAAGATGAATTTAGTGATTTGATCAGACATACAGATCTGAGAACCTGACAGTTTAGATTAATCTTTGATTATACAATTGCAAATAAATTGTATTATAAACAGCCATAATATAGCTTGCATTTTTCACAGGACCCAGATGAAAGTCTGAATGTTTAAGATATAGTGTGTAATGTAGATACATTATACAGTTTGAGCCCAATTAACTGATCATATTTAAACAAAATTCTTTCTCAATATCTCGGTGGTACACATTACTGAAGCTGACACTAAATAATATTATTATTATCTAGAAGTACCATCATGTACTTCATATTCATTCAGTCCTGGTTTGAAAAAGGCCCCAAGATTGGTGATCCACTTGCTTTCCATATTGTTAAGTTTAGTATGCCATCCCATCTTAAAGTTCCTATGAAGTTGGATTTTGTCTATAATGACAAACCTGAACGAGGCCCCTGTGTGATGTTTGCTATGTTTATATAAAGCATTTGTGATTCGTCTGTTTCTTATGGAACTTAGATGCTCACTAATTCTTATTCTAATGGGTCTAGAGGTCTGACCAACATAAAAGGTGGAACAGGTACATTGGGCCAAATAAATAACCCAATCAGAGCTGCAATTTGCAAAAATGTTAATATTGTAAACCTTAGAAGTGTTTTTACTGGTGAATTCTTTAGTTTTGCAAATATACTGACATGCGCTGCAATGTCTACATGGATAGCAGCCCACTAAAGAGTCCCCAAAAAGTGTTGTTTGTATTGTGGAAACTGGTGTGAATCTTTTGTAATGTGTTAAATGGGAATGAATGGTTCGTCCCCTTCGGTAAGAAAAAGCACATGTATCCGGAAGAATATCATTGAGAAATGGGTTTGATTTTAATATATCCCAATGTTTACTGACTATTTGTCTGAACCTGGATGTATTGTTTCCATAAGTGGTGACTAATCTAATAGGCTGTCTACGTCGAGTAACTTCTTCCTCTCGTCTATTATATTTTAATAAATCTGATCTTCTACTGGTTTGAATTTGGCTGACCGTATTGGTTAGATGTTCAGGATTATATCCTCTGTCCACAAATCTTGCTGTTAGTTTCTGTATTTGTGCAGAATATTCTACATTTGTGGAGTATATTCTTTTGAGTCGCAAAAATTGGGACCTTGGGATGTTGCTGATGATATGGCGGGGGTGAGAACTAGTGGCATGAAGTAAAGTGTTATATTGTGGGAATTTTCTGTGTATCGATGTTGCTAAAGTGTGGTCAGGTAATCTTTTAATGGCCACATCCAGAAAAACTATTTCATGATATCCAGTGTTGGCTGTAAAATGTATATCAAAAGGATTATTATTTAGGTATGCAACAAATTCGGATAATTCATCCATACCTGCCCGCCACACCAACCAACAATCATCCAGGTATCTCCGCCAGATGTCCAAATTGCCCATGTGAATATTCTGCTGGGCATCATATATGAAGGCTTGTTCAAAATATCCCATAAACAGATCTGCGTAAATCGGGGCAAAGGATGCCCCCATTGCTGTCCCTTTAATTTGCCAATATGAGTTGCCTTCAAAGTAAAAGATGTTTTTTTGTAGTACATATTCTGTAAGCTTGATCAAGAAATTGTTAAATCCAGTAGAATATAACTTAGATTGATTTAACCAATAAGTCACCGCCATAATACCAGCCTTGTGGGGAATGCTCGTATATAATGATGATACGTTCAATGTATATAACAGCCAATCATCTTCCAGCTGAGAGTCTTCAATAATATTCAAAAACTGTGTGGTATCTTGAATGCGTGATCTAACCATGGTCAGTAGTGGTTTGAGATGTTCTGTCAGAAAGGCAGACAAGGGTTCCGTGAGTGATCCTCGACCTGATACTATAGGTCTGCCTGGTGTGTTGAGTAGATTTTTGTGTATTTTCGGTATTAAATATAGGTATTGTGGCATTGGTTCAGTCACCTTAAGTTGCCTAGCAACTTGTGGAGTAATAATACCCTCCTCCGCTGCCAAATCTATAAATGAATCAATCTCAGATTTGAAGTTAGAGTTGGGATCCACTACCATCTGTATGTAAAACTGTGATTGAGATAACTGTTTAAGTGCCTCTGCCTTGTATTTCGAATGATCCATTACAACAATACCACCACCTTTATCCGCTGGAGTGATAACTATGTTTTTATTCTGTTGTAATTGCGAAAGTGCTTGTCTTTCAGACTGATTGAGATTACTGCGATTACATATAAAGTTATCAGAAAAGTGTAAATCCCTCATAACACAATCATTGAATATTGAGACATGCTTGTCCATCGGTGGTACACATTTTGATTTACCAAACCGGAAACCAGTAGATCTTTGAGAGTTAGACTCATCTGAAAAGAATAACTTAAGGTTAAGTGTTCTACAAAAATTATTAATGTCTTCCATTAAAAAATGTTCAGGCACAGGTGATGTGGGTACAAAATTTAAGCCTTTATTTAGTACATTGTATTGTACATCCATGAGTGCAAAGGAAGAAATATTAAGTACATTATTCACTGTGTTGTTATTTGTTTCAGTAATGTTTGAAGATTGGTTGTACCCATGTTTTCTCCTATGTTTCCTCCCTGCCCTACGTGTGTTTGGCCTAAAGGGATGAGTTGCTTCCTTTTTGCCACTGGGGACGCCTGGTTAGAGGAAACCTCGCCATCTGTGGTTGATGAATAATCATCATCAGATGTAACAGTATGTGTTGTATCATTCTTTTTTAAGATAGGTCTGGGTCTTTTCCTTCCCCTTTGTGGTTTATATGCCCCCTCACTAAACCTGACACTTTTTTGTGTTACGAACGGTTTACCTTTTTCATAATCACCTAGGTCTCTGTTAAACTTGTGTATTTTCTTTTTCTTAAGTTGTTCCTCTATATTGGTCAATTATTTGGCTAATTCTGATAAATAGCCTTGATAATAATCTGTGGTAGAAAAGGCTTCAGCTTCTAGGGAAGTAGTTTGTAAATCTGTGATCAGTGTTTCTATGGTTCTTTCAAAGTATTTGGAAAGGCTATCAACAAAAAGCATAGATGCCTGATGTTGGGCTATAGCCCAATCTTGTGTTAGTTGGTTGTCAATATTAGCCACTAATGGTTGCAACTTAATACGAAGCCCTCTAGGCGTAATATCTTTTATTTTGTACGCTTTGAAAAGCTTCAAATGCCATATGTTGGTTCTGAGAGTTTTCATTTGTCTACTAAGTTTAGAGAAAATAGAACCACATTTATCTCTGGTGTCAGTTATGACATTATCTGACATAGGAGATTGACCTGTATTAAGTCCAAATGCATCTAGATTATCCTTATCTGCTGAAAGACCCCTAAGGATGTCATTCAGATCCATGATTAGGACCAATGGTTAGGTTTTAAGCCTGTAGTGTTATGTCTGTTACAGATAACTTATTAGCCAAAAAGAAGTACTACTTGGGGGGTAATGTTGGGCTGACAGAAAGTAGAGTAGTTAATCTCACCCAAAAAAATATACCAATATTCAATATTGCATGGTCAAACTAACTCTATATGCCTGAATAGTACAATTTGGTCACAAGAATACAGAATGAATATGTTGTTATATTGTCATACCCTTACAATATGTGGTATTGTTGCAAAGAAAGTTCCTAAATTATATATGAATTTTGGCCACCGTAAGGGTATGTTAATGTTATGTCATGAAATTATATCAGTATATTTATATTCCCTTAACATAAGTGGTCCTAATTCAACAAAACACCCAATTGACTGTTGTGTCATAAATGCTTGATCTTTAGGCCACCGTAAGGGTATATAATCCTCCTTATTAATTATATAACTGGTGTTTATTCGAAAATTATCTTATTGCTCTGGTATGTCCAGTAACATCATGCTTAACATGTTCACTGTATTCAATGGTGACTCCGACAGCCACTAAAAAGGCTCCATTAGACCAATCACAATTGTGTCAAGAAAAAATATATTAACAAATCCACTAAGTATTAAATCAGTACTACCACTAACCTGACGGCCCAACAATGTCCCTTAATTGTCCTATGTGGTTTTAATAAAAATATAGATTGTTGTAATTTTCAAAACTTAGCTGTGAATAACCTGTAGTATATTGACCAACATCAGACAACTGTCAAACTTATCTGATATATTAATGTCTATGAAAAAATATATAATAAAAGTTCGCTGAAATTTTAAACCTCTGGCAAGGGTACAAATGGGGAGAAATGTACCAAAAACCTATCTTAAATCAAATCATACTGATCAATCCATAGATCTGTAGAAACCACAATCATAAGCTATTAAATACCACACTTGAATTTGTAAAATAGTATGGTAAATAGAAAAATATTAACTAAATAATAATCGTGGTTTAAATTATAACACAAACATCCTGTGTCATATTAAACATGAATCAATATAGTTGTAACTCAGATATGCTAATTCACATAATTATTAGTTGAAAATGAAAGAATGAAACACATTATTGTTCCTATACCAAGCAATTGCAGTCACAAAACAAGAAAACAAGATAATTCACTTCCTAGTATGTAATCTGTTAAACAGCAGAGTGATAAATGGTATAATAGTAACAGGCCGATATGCGTGGTTTAAACCATAGAACCCCTCCCTTGTATCATATTAACAAGTAAATTCTGCCAATTCTTGTTGAAAAAATTATTAATTACTAAATTGTGACAAAAGAAAGAAAATTATAAACCACCATGAAATACATAAGTAATCCAGTTGCAGTTCTAGAGTCACTGTATATCAAACCACAGTTCAATAAAAAATCATAGTGTGTTCATGAATAAAGTACTTTCAGCAATTCGCCAATTCCTAATGCCCAACTCAAATGTCAGATGTTTTGAAAATATGGTTATACCAAAATCAGCACCCTTCCACTTAATGTTTGGCGCCGGTATCTTCGTCATTGCCAAAGCTTCAATTTAAAGCCCCAGAGACATGTAGCTACTTGAACAAGTCCGATGAACAAAAAATCCAACACACACATATACAGTAGCCCGAAGAGAGCGAGAATAATACAGCCACAATTCCAAGTAATTGCCAGATTAAATCTGTAGACCGGACAGCCCAATGCACCATTTAGTTGAAACAATATGGTATTCCATTACAAAAATATGCTGTTGAGTTGCCAAAAATCACAATTTATGCCACTTGCCTGTCGCCTGTCTGGAATAGCGCTGTATAAATTTCTGCAAGTGAAATGACACCCAAAAAATAGAAAAAACAGAAAAAACATCAATGAATATGTCCCAAAGGATATATAGAGACTAGTTTGCCCCAACCAATTGTCGGTCTGCAACCTGTTGTTCAATAACTGCACAAACATAAATGTCGTATCCGAAGACGTTGTTTAAGGCAATAGACCCATATAGCAGTTCAAGACTGCCGATGACAACAGAATCCAGTATATTTATGCATTAGCCAAGCAGGTAGCCCCAAATATTTAAGTTTTGGTAATATCAATATAGTTCCAAGTCGCCAAAATAATCATGAGTCATTTAGGCCCAAACGCAGTTAGCGCTGTTACATCAAAAAAAGGCACAAACTGTATCACTTGCCTGTCGTTTGTTTTGAAATACAATAATGAAATTCCACCTTATAGTTGAGATAAACAGCCAAACCAGATATCCCAAGTACTGCAAGAATCCAAAGTTGGTGTCAGTATAGGAGTAACAAGATGGAGGTAAAATCCTGCTGCCTGGCGTCCCCAGCGTAAAAGGCAGCAACTCAAAAGAAGCAAGACATGCCCGGTGGTCTATGGTGCCCGGTCCAAACCAATAATTCCAAAAACAAAGAGGGACCAGCACACACGGCAGCAGAAATAAAATTCAAATTAAGTTTTATTCGAAGGTAGCTAAAAAGCCGCCTACCATACAAAGTCACAGACCGGTTTCGGCTAGTAAAGCCTTTCTCAATGTGATATTTTCTTTGAACAGAAAGTTAATTTACAAAACACCTTCACATCCTGGTACTCTTAATATACACTTGATTTAAAGTGGTATACTCCTAACTCAAATCACTTGGTTGGTTTGAACACAGTCAAAGTTTGGAACATGTAAAAGATGAATTTAGTGATTTTATCAGACATACAGATCTGAGAACCTGACAGTTTAGATTAATCTTTGATTATACAATTGCAAATAAATTGTATTATAAACAGCCATAATATAGCTTGCATTTTTCACAGGACCCAGATGAAAGTCTGAATGTTTAAGATATAGTGTGTAATGTAGATACATTATACAGTTTGAGCCCAATTAACTGATCATATTTAAACAAATTCTTTCTCAATATCTCGGTGGTACACATTACTGAAGCTGACACTAAATAATATTATTATTATCTAGAAGTACCATCATGTACTTCATATTCATTCAATCCTGGTTTGAAAAAGGCCCCAAGATTGGTGATCCACTTGCTTTCCATATTGTTAAGTTTAGTATGCCATCCCATCTTAAAGTTCTTATGAAGTTGGATTTTGTCTATAATGACAAACCTGAACGAGGCCCCTGTGTGATGTTTGCTATGTTTATATAAAGCATTTGTGATACGTCTGTTTCTTATGGAACTTAGATGCTCACTAATTCTTATTCTAATTAGTGAAGGTGTTTTGTAAATTAACTTTCTGTTCAAAGAAAATATCACATTGAGAAAGGCTTTACTAGCCGAAACCGGTCTGTGACTTTGTATGGTAGGCAGCATTTTAGCTACCTTCGAATAAAACCTAATTTGAATTTCATTTCTGCTGCCATGTGTGCTGGTCCCTCTTTGTTTTTGGAATGATCTGTCCTTGACCAAAACAAAACTGGGTTTGGTCCAGTGTCTGCAGATGTACTATATTGTTACTCATCATTTCCATGATAATTCTTTTCATGGCTTTAAATATCAGACTACTGGGACATTTGGGGACAGTGCATATCACTGAATGTTAGTTGTCCTGTGTGCAACTCAGTATTGCAGTTAATTCCATCATGGTTTCCAAGAAAACAGTCATCCAAGGTGTCTGTGTCTGTACACCGCACAGGTGAACATGTAGGACAAAGTAATATGTACACCCTGTAAAGGTAAGAAGGGAAGTTTTACTAAGTTATTCTGCAGTTGGACACTGCTCAAGCAGTGTGTACTGAAATGATACAATTACCTTGTGAAAAATGCTGAAAACAGGGGAGTCCCCTCAATTGCTGGTGCCTGAAACCTACTACTGCTGGTCTCACCACAGCCACTCTCTCCTGGGATACTATGCTCTTATATGTTTTCTGTCACCAAAAGCAAAACATTACTGCTAAGGTCAAGATTAGAAGCAGGCCACAACCTGTTTGTTCATCCACATAGTTGTCCCAAGTCATGCAAGGCTCTGTAGGCTTGACATCCCCCTTTCCAGGTGGATGCCTTAATTATCAACCAGAGCAATCATTTGAGTTTTGCACATATTATGGGTTGTGTTCTAGGGTTGTTAGGATTTCACTAGGGTACTGACTAGATTGAGTTTAGGAACATAGCTGCTGTGTCACAATATAATGTTCAATGTCAGGTAATATAGACATCCAAGGTTGCTTGAAAAAGTACCGTACCACAGCAGCAGTGATTCATGTTAAGTGACAATTTCACATAAATTGATGCAGCCTGACTCTCATCAGCTTAATGGTGGACATCTATGTGACATGGATCCGAAGCCTACTGCAAAGGAGTGGCCACCTTTTGCCAAAGTGCGTCTACCTCCAACATGTCCTAGGTATGTCATACTGTGCATTTATGTTACTGGAACAGATGTCGGTGCTCGCACATCATGTCACACTACATCCAGTTTGCTGTCTGATTGTTTAACAGGCATTGCAGAGTTACAAAGCCAAAGGTATGACTGCAAAGTTGAACAAGTTCTCTTTGCATGCATGGACTCTACATCTTCACTGCATGGAGTGCCTACAGGCAGTGTGTTTGACACTGTCAACCCCAATTGTGTAGCACCATGACCCTAAATTTACTGGAGTTGTACACTGTCACATTTGTAGGTTTGCTATTGCAACCATGCCTAATAACAGGATTATGGTTAATGCAAGGGCCACATGCCTGGTAAAGCATTGCATTCACTCAACCATATTATGGCACACAGTCAGGTGCTGTTTTACCTTAGGAGAACTACATAAAGGTGATACCAAGTTACATTTCAGCATCTGTAAGGCCACTGCCTAACGGTGGTCTGCCGTGATTTACACACAAGCAAGGCTCTATTGCTAATGACATTATCAATGACTGCTGACAAGATGTGGAAAGCGTCCCCACCCCTCTATTCCTGTGCCACACAAACACAATGTGTGACAGATGTGACTGTATTAAAAACCTCGATTCCTTGCTGTCTCACACACCAGTCATTACTTATGACAATGAGCAGTTTGCCAACTTGCACACCTCACCTCTTACTCCACCCACACCCACATCACAAACCCCTGCATATGTGTAGCTCCTTACCAGACACATATGCAGACAACAGACAACTCAGAGACCCAAATGCAAACTCAGTACACATAATCATACTTCTGCACAACACAGTGCACATAATAGCTCACGCAACACCATGTCACTGGACAAACACCTAACGAAAAACACAAAATCAAGCCTGTTTTTTATAGATGATTAAATCATGACACACATTGATATTCCTCTCACCAGGCTACATATGGGAAAGGTCACAGTTAGCTGTCTGTGAGATGACAGGATATGCCATACCACATATGCATGCAAGTCTGTCAGCATCAGGTAACGTTATGACAATGTCATAGTTCCTGCCAGCGTGTGCAACTTGAGACATACCTTACTAGTCTGTATACAGAGAGATGATGACTGAGCTTATGGACTGTGTGTCTCTGGTGGGTATACTCATAACCTTCAGCTACATTTGACCTTCACCTAGGATGCTGGCTCAAAACACATGGAACATGATTGAAGCCAATAATTGGCTTTGCATGTGGTGTCATTGTAAGGGGATCCACTATATGTCACCCTGAGATGACTTGCTCAAAAGACCTTGATGCTTTGCCAGAGATGATCTTCATCTGTCACCCCTGGAATTTTGTGCACTGTCCAAGGCTGTTGACATCCCCATAGTGCATCCTACACGCAGTGTCTCAAGGGAAAACTTTGCAATAAGAAAATGCCATCTTCAAACAACATCTCAGTTATGCTGCTACACACTAGAATGCCAACACTAAATTCCACTTAATGGATGGTGTCCCCACCTTGGAATATTCAGACAATTGTGCAGTCACAGACTCCTGGTTCAAGGATGTGGACAGCACCCCAGCCATGCATGGTTACATGTCCTTCCACATGTTCAGAACTCAAACTGACAGTACGCAAGGTAATGCAGATGGTGTATAGACAATCATTAAAGATAGAAACACATCCAGATTGGTTAAACAGTGTGATTCCATGGAGACACTGCAGGTGTTATTCACTGCTGAAGGGCACCCAATCAAGCCATTGCCAGCTACAGGCACAACTCCATGAATCATGACACCCAATGCGCTTCTAGCAAGATACATCACAACACCATGGTTTGGAGTGACTTAAACTACCCACCTACTATGTTGGTTACTCATGCTCAAACTCACTTCCCCAAAGATTAGTCCACGTCCTTAACTACACTGCCCTGAACCAGTGTCATGATATCCCCACAAAGGAAGATAAAGGACTGCATTAGGTGCTTACCAATATGGGTGACCACTGTAGCACCTCCACTATGAGGTCCACCCTGGTTTGATGTGACCAGATATCGGTCTCATTAAAAGTAAGCATGGCACTTACTTGACCCCCCCCCTGCAGCAAATAAAGTAATAAACTTCAACAAAGCAAATTATAACCTCCTATGGGATGGTATAAATAGCTTGACTGCACCTCCTCCACCAGATGGAACGGGCATCTATGCCAAGTTCTACACCAATGCTTTATACAAGCACCTGCGCAACTGCATAGACACGGCTGTATGTGACAGGAGGAAAACAAGCTCCTTGTGGCACAGCAAACCTGCCTGGTGGACAAGTGACATTAGCAGGCCGAACAATAAGAGGTGGACATTGATGTGTGACAGTTGGAGTGGGGGAGCTCCCTAAAATGGAAGCACACCCTCTTCAGCTAAAACAAGCGAATAGTGTTGTGACATCCTGCAAAAAAAGTATGTGACACAATCAGCCTCCTCCACAATGGATGACCACAAAGAAGAGGAAAGACCCAGATTGTTGGTGAACTCGTACTTAGTGATACCACATGTAATGAGCCTGTAGACATAGCTAACCTGTTTTCCAACAGGTTCTGTGACAACTTAACTCCCCTGTCCCTACCACACATACCACATGACATCCCTGCAACCTGTGGCATACCTTCTATATCTACAAAGTAGGTCATAAATGGCCTCTCTAAGGAGGAAACACAGCATCTATTTGACCTGCTAACATCCCAGGCTGTGTCCTACATTGGATCCAACAAGAATTAGTAACAGTATTGTGAACTGCTTGCAAACATAGTGTTATAACTGGCTGTATCACAGGTGACTGGAAAACAGCAACTGCTATCCCCTTGCACAGAGGTAGTGCATTCACTGACCACAAAAACTATAGACCTATTAGTCTGAGTGGCCATATCTGTAAGCCATTGGGGCAAATAATCATATAACTGATCAGCAAAGATATATGTAATCTACAAACAGCTGCTGTCCTACACAGTTTGGATTTCTGAAAGGAAGACCATGCCTGTTAAACTTGGTGGACATGCATGTGTCAGTCACCAAGGGCCTGGATGAGGGGACATCTGTACATACAACCCCCTGGACTTAGCCAAGCCATGTGACACTATCCTCCTCTCTGGCATCATTGACAAAATCACCCAAGTAGGCATCAACAACAATATCATTAGAGGGGTCACTAAGTGACTCACTGATAGCACTCATACTCAAAATAGGGGAATCCACCTCCAGTAGCTGATCTGTAACCAGTGGTTTTCCACAGGGCTCAGTACTTGGTCCTCTACTGCTTGTAATATATTTAAACAAAGTACAAGCACAAAGTGAATGTCTGTGGCTGACAAGGTTGGATGATGCCTGCAAACTGTCAGCAGTCATAGAATCTCCCAGTTATGTCAATATCCTACAAGACGGTCTTCATGTACAAATGATTGTTGACATACTCATGGTAGTAAACTCCATGCAAATAAGTATGCAGTATAATTTCTATCAGTAAGATCGGCAACACCAATGTTCTGGGTAAGTAGCACATCAGTAGCAACACCTGATGTACATACTCAGGGGTGATAGATTTAGGCACAGAGGCCTGGCCACACAGGTTTACACCTACTTTACCTTAGATCACCATATCTCTTCAGTGGTAAAAAGGGAATTAATTCTTGTGCATGTCATAACTGACGGCACTGTCACCTGAAAATGATATAGTTATAACCTCCATGTACTCTTCCCTCAGCAGGCCAGTATTTGAGTGCAATGGCCATTTTGTCATGCACCTTTCCAAACTCTGGTGGCAACTGCACACAACACAAAGGTTCCTCTCAAGGGAACTTCAGGTCTTCAGTATCTGTCCTATGGGGATCATCTGAGATAATTATCATTGTAGCCAGTGTGTAATAAATTACTCAAGCATGATCTCTGCCTTGCATATGGGGCAATGTCTGACACTGTTTTATTGGAAATGGTGCATATATGTAGGTGGAATGATACATGGATTACTCACTGTAAGGACATTAACCTGGTATGTGATATTACTAATACATGCTGGTGGGAGAGATATGTCTACCAGACTTTAAGAAACCTTTGAGACTGCCCCCCACCAAATGGCAAGCAGAATACTCATTGGGTCTCTTCAGGTGCAATCTGTATGATTGCCTGGGTGACCATTATTTCCCCAGAGGGCATCTGCCTGTGTCCCTTTTGGACAGGGGCAATATGTGCTGATTGTATAAGTAAGGGTAAGAACTTGGCTAGGATTGTAAGGTCCTAGTGCCGTTAGTCTAGTAAAGTCCAATGATCCTGTGATCCCATACACTGATTTAAAATACTCTTAGCAGTCCTCACACACAAACCTGGCTACAGCAAGAATAGCATCACTATTAATTAATGTTTACAGAGCAATCCACAGCATGTGCATTTGCGTGCACACACACACACACACACACACACACACACACACACACACACACACACACTCTAAGCTGGCTGCAATTTGATTAGAACCCATACCTACCTAATGGCACACACTACACATCGCAGTACTTAATGCATGTGCCCCAGCTTAAATCTGCTATGACTATCTCTTTAGGTAATCTTATGGTAGAAAACAAAAGGAACCACGTCCAAGGCTCTAGGCAGAAACTTTTAATCCAAATGCATCCAAATTCACCAACTAAGCGTTTTCACCATAACAAATGGCTTCTTCAGAGTGAGTGAAAAGCATCCATACCTTACATTAAATACTCAACCAATCATTCAATCATCCAATGAGAAACATTATTAAGCAATTATGCAATAATTATAAAAGTTTGAACCACTGAATGTGCCTGAAGAAGCCATCTGTTATGGTGAAAGTACTTAGTTGGTGAATTTGGGTGCATTTGGATTAAAAGTTTCTGCCTAGAGCCTTGGACATGGTTCCTTTTGTTTCTTACTAGTTTTGTACCCAATGGGTATTTTTTCTTTTTGTGGCATTAATCTTATGGTAGATGACATCAGCAGGCCTTGTTGTGGTGATCATATTAATTTTGTAGGGAGTTGCACACACACACACACACACACACACACACACACACACACACACACACACACACACACACACACACACACACACACACACACACACACACACACACACACACACACACACACACGCTCCTCAAATGGGCTGGAGTGAGATTAGAACCCATACCTATCTAGCCTTACACACTACAGATCACAATATTAATCACACGTGCCATGGCTGAAGTCTGACATTAGAGTGGCAGTTGGTAGTCTTAAGGTACATGACATCAGCAGGCATTGTGAAGACAAGAGTTTGGAGAGTGGCCTAAACTGCAAGGGCCAAAAAGTGCAAAACCTTTGCAGGTTGAAAGTCAATGAGGGATTTTTATGTGTTTTGCAGGGAGATGCAGACACTCACACACACACACACACACACACACACACACACACACACACACACACACACACACACACACACACACACGGGCCTGGAGTGAGATTAAAACCCCTATTTATCTAGTCTTATATACTACAGATGACAGCACCTATTACATGCTCCATGGCTGAAATCTGATATTTGAATGGCAGTTGGTAATCTTAAGGTACATGACATTAGCAGGCCTTGTGGAATGTGGAAGACAGGAGTTTGGAGGCCAGCATCAACTGCTAAAAGGTGCAGAACCATTGCAGTTTGGTAGTCAATGAAGGATCCTGATTTGTTTTGAATGGAGACGCATACACACACACAGATAAACACACCAAGTGGCAAGTGGTATGGAGTGAAATTAGCACCCCTGGCTATCTAGTTTTACAATCTATACATCACAATAGTTACTGCATGAGCCACAGCTGAAGTCTGTTTTATACCCATATTTCTCAACTGTACGGATTTTCGCAGAATGTCCAGATTTTTGACTCATGTTTTTGGTGTATTCCTCAAAAATTTTGTGATTTTCTGGCAAATCAGTGGGTTGATTTGAGAATTGAAGTCACTAAATAATGACATAAATTTGAGTTTTAGACTTCAAAACCTTCAGAAAATGTACGTTAACATAAACCCTGTTGCTCTAGCAGTTTTCTAAGTTTATAAAAGCAATATGTAAAATCTGCCCTATTTTTGGGTCTTTGTACCCCCATTTTGTCAGGCTTTGTCCAGATTTCTTGCACTAAGAGGTTGAGAGGTATGTACATGACTGTAGGTGAAATACTTGTGGAGTACATAAACTAGGCTTGTGCTGAACCATGTGCGTGGTATCTAGTAGCCTGGCATTCAGATAACTGCTATTTTTTTATCCTAGTTATGTGGCTACAGTAGCCATTTTGGCCATATGTGGATGTTTGCATTTGGATGGCAAGCCTGTGGGCAAAAACAGTGTGCCCTGTTAATGCGTGCGTAGACAACATTATATATTACACTACCTCTTCACCTGTTGGTGCATGTGTGGTGACATCCAGCAGGCACAGGGGCTGTAAGTAAGTGCATTATCTACTGTTGAGCCCTCACTTTTGGTCCTTTGAGCAACATTATATATGTCATGAAAGAGACACCTGGTTGACAAGACTTCACAATTTATTGAGTGCTTTCATCAGTGAGTGCACATAGACTTCTTCAGCATAAGGAAGTATGCACTATCACTTCCTTTTAAAATCACAAGATCACATGACCAGGTGAATATATGTGCACATGTGGCTGGGAAGTATTGCAGGGCTCCACCAGATATATCTAGGTACTGGAACTCTGACTTTAGAAGCCCAAACACATGCTCTGTGATGTTCATAGTTTGTGCATGTGCCTCATTATGTCATTCTTCTGTGGGTGTGTGTGCATATCTGATAGGTGTCACCCTCCATGGTTTCAGGGTTTAGACAGCATCCCCCAGTAAATGGCTATGTGGGATGTCCCCCCAGCAAACATCTTATCTTGGACATTTGTGATGCATGCCAGATATGGAAGCTGTGATAACTGGCAGGGCTGCCAGAACACGCATTCAAAATAATCCCATAGGTATTTCACATGACCTGGCAGTTGATGGAATGGTACCCCTTGCAGCTGAGATAGATACTATCCTTATCACCAGGTGGTACCTTTGTGTGTGCATGAGTGCAATCAATGGCACCCTGTACTTCAGGGTAGTGTGCTACATGGTAGATATGTTGCATATTGCTGGACCTCACCTGAGGGGATAGGGGAAAAGATGTGAGCTCACTGGCATGTGATAGCATAGCATCTAGGAACTGGTAGAGTATCCTGGATGTAGATGCCTGTGACACCCCCATCATGTTCCCAGCTGGTATTTGAAAAGCACCTGTAGCTAGTATCCTAAGTGCTACACATACTTTTGTTTCCACTAGAATGGGCTCCCCTCTGTTGGCTCTGGCTTTGATTTGAGGGTGGCAGTGAGTTCCTGTAATATGGCCCTGTCCACCCTGAAGCTCTCTACTGTCTCCAGCTCATGTAGCTCCTGAAAGGTTACCCTGGGCGTGAACACTCTTTTCCTTCTCAGCCTAGGCATATTCTCAGCAGCACCAGCAGCATTGACTTTGGCATCTAGCACATACAGATGTAGTAGATCTCCAGCATCTCCTAGCATTATCTCAATTAAAATTTACAAGTCTGTACTCCAATTGTTCAGAGTATTGTGGAAAAATCAGAATGTAGGGTGTATACATATTTTATACAGGTCTGCTGTAGGTTCACCATGTGTGACTGGCTAATTGTTATGCATTTCACCTGCCTAGAATGTAATTAACATAATTTAATGGCCTTACTTTAGTGCACAATGTAGTGTTATGCACTGTGCTGTGCAGCATAGCTTATACACACTAGTAAATATTCATTGAATCTACCTGATTTCCAGTCATTGCTGCTTACATCATCACTGTCACGTGAGTAGTGTGCTGCATGAACACATTAAGCTATGCACCGCACTGCATAACATAGCTTATACAAAAGTCAAAATAAATAATTGAATATATCCAGTTTTAATTATCTGGTGCCTATGTCATCACTGTGACCTAGGTTGTCTTTCCACATGAACACTGTCAGCTATGTGGCATGCACCATAAACATGTTCACCAGGAATTAAAAAAATCATAAAAGTAATGTGACACACCCCCCTGCTGGCATCGACATCCAGTGGAAATATCAGCATGGTATGGGAGCCTACACAAAGTGGATATGGAGACACACTTACTCCTTTTTGCTATTCAAGACATCCACCTCATTTGTATACATGTCCATGCCAACAGTCTGGAAAGTACATGGTTCATAGAAGTATGAACTGGGTAACAGCACCAATGCACCACTGTACGGGCCAGATGCAAATGTCCTATAATACATTTCTGACAAATATAATAAAATTCTTTCCCCTCTTTCTGCGGCACACAGTGTAAACATGCTGAGATTATTAAAAAATATTATTAATTTAACTTATTCTTTTCCTCTTTCTGACATCCACAATATTAGTTTTGCACATATCTATATGTGGTATAACATTTTCAGGGGAGGTACGTCCATATTTGTGGAGTTTTAATTCACCTTCTGTCTGAGTAGACTCCTGTACACAAAAAAATTCTGTGTACACTATGGACACTGATGTCTTTCTGCTTGTTGGATTGCTCAATCTGCCTCATTTGTATAAGATTCACCTACTTCTGAGGCAATTTTCTGTGTTTACACATGCATGCACCCCACTAAGCAGCACTTACTGAATCTAAAAATGTCCGCATTTGTGTGTGCATCACACCGTGATGCGTACAAAAAAAAATCATGTAGGCGTCACTGAAATATCCCCTATGAAGAGTGTATTACAATATGTACAAGAAATATTTAAAGAAAAAAGAACGTAGTGAAAAAACATGGAAAGTTTAAAATGTTGACATAAAAAGAGAATAAAAAGTTGGAAAAAGAGATTTCTTTAACTCATTCACTCCAATGGACCTCAGCAAGTTTGCACTCTAACTTCCAATGGGCAGAGCCTAAGCCTTTTGACAGAATCAAATTATGTCCTCACATTTTAAACAAATAGAGGCTATGGAAGAAGTGTAAACAGCAGTCTTCAGCACAAGCTATTTTTATAAAGGTAGTATCTTTGGGTTCTAGGTCTTAAACCAAACTTTATAAGTCACAGTAAACACAGTAACTATTACATTTGTAATATTTTGCAAACAACTTACAATATCATAGGTTCATAGGTTCATAAGTTGGTACTAGGCTATTGGCCCTAGAGCCTATACATGCCTAGCCATAACAATTCCCTGGCCAGTTCTTCTCACAGTATTTACTTCCCTGGACCCCTGTCTAGCAGCATCCACTCAAGTTACACACTGCTGTCAGCAACACTTTATTCAATTAGCTAACAGATTTCATGTGAGGCTAAGGAGTGCTGTGTGTGTTCCTTGGTTGTTGAGATACTTAGAAGAATGTGAAAATTACATCTATATAAATTAATATCATAAAAACAACAGTTAATATCTATCTACCTGCACTATACAGAGGTCAAATATTAATGAAGTTGAGTTTGCCATTGTGTACATTTTAAAATGAAATCTTTTAAAACCTTTTAAACCTTTTACATAGCATGGTTTTAGAATTATTGATGCAAATATGAATAAGCAATATTTGATGCCTAGAGGCATCAGTAGGAGTTAACTGCAAATGCACCTGGAGGCGTCACTCAGATGTAATGAGTTAAATGAGCTAGGGTATACATATATATATATATATATATATATATATATATATATATATATATATATATATATATATATATATCTTTAAAGATAAAGGGGAGGCCACGGTGATGCAGTGGTTAGCATTCCCAGCTCACAGCAAGAGGTTCTCTGGTTCAATCCTCTGCTGAGGTGCCTTCTCTGTGGAGTCTGCATGTCCTCCCTGTGGTTGCGTGGGTTTCCTCTGGGTGCTCCAGTTTTCACCCACATCTCAAAGACATGTGTAGGTGGATTGGACACTCGTCCTAAGTGTGAGTGTGTGCCTTCTGTGGAAGGTTGGGCACTGGGCTGGCAACTCAACACCGTAAAACTCTACTGCCAGTCATGAGTGGACAGGTGATCCACTGTGGCGACCCCTAAAAAGCCAAAACAAGAAGAAGAAGATATATCTTTAAAGAGTTTGAATGAATGGTTAAATGAAGGTTTTGTGTACAAAGAATTATGCAGTGAAATTCTTTAAATTCAAATGGAGGAAAGAAAATAGAAGAAAATGAATAATGATTCTAAGACCTTTATGAAAATAATACAAAAGAGAGATGTGAAACTAAAATGGAAAATATTATGGAAAATAGCACATATAGTATAAAGAAGGGTTGTCAGTAATTATTATCATTGAGAAATTGTAGGTGATATTATGAATTGAAAAGAATAAGTGAAAATCATAATAGGAGACCATAAGAAGGCATTTGATACAATTGCACATGAGATGTTGTTAATATTATTGAAAGAATATAAGTGAGAAAGTTAAGAAAGTATGTATGTCAGTTTATAGTAATAATAAAGTGAAAATACTTGTAAATGGCTGGTTAAGCCAAGAGACACATATGAAGAGTGGTATAAGACAGGAATGTGCAAGGAGTTGTATAGTCTTTGCATTAGTAACACGGAGAAGGCTGTCAACTCACCCACCACTAAATATTCACATAGTACCACTACTTCTACACAAACCACTATTCATACACATAGTACACATTAAACGCATAAATCCACATACACAGAGGTTCTCTTGAAAAACTTACAAAAACACCAGAGACCTCCAAAACATGAGTGTAATAACTAACACAGTCCCTAGAGTACCCATGACACATAGCAACACTAGTGTCTCACCCACCAAGCCCATAAGGCGTAACACTTAAAAAACAAGTTTTCTTGTCATGGGAGACTCAATAGTGAGACACATGGATGTCCCACTTACCAGGCCGGACAAGCAGAAATTCACAATCAGCTGCCTGTCCAGTGCCAGGATTTCACAAATCACACATGCACTCACATTTCGCAGCAACAAGTATTGTTATAATGCTGTCATAGTTCATGCTAGTGTGAATTATCTGAGACATACCTCACTGGACTATATGAAGAGAGACATTGTCAAGCTCACTGAGTATGTGTCCCAGGCAGGTATGGTCCTAGCCTTCAGCAGAATACTACCCCCAGCTACAGTGTAAACCAAAAAATGATTGATTTCAATAATCAGCTTAGTTTTTGGTGTCATTGCAAGGGGATCCAGTGTCTGTCTGGCTGAGAAGCCATGGTCGACAAACTTTGATGCTTTACCAGAGACAGTTTGCACTTGGCACACTTAGGCTTTTGGCTTGTAGCAAAGGCTCTTGCCTCCCCATAGTGCCTTTTTTAGGCAAGATCTTGAAAACATTACTGATATGAAATGAACCAGTCAGAACAAAATAAGGGTTATGCTGCTAAATGCTAGGAGCTTAAACCAAAAACTGCCTCCCTGGAAGTACTTCTGTAGATGTCTGTGCATCCACAGAAATCAGGTTTAAGGCCTCAGAGAGTACCCCAGCCTGCAAGGCTACAATGTCTTCCACACCTTTAGACCACAAAATGAACGTGTGAAAACCAAAGGAAGTGGCATTTCTATTTATATCAGAGATAAATTCACCTCACATCTAGTTAGACAGGACAACTCCATGGAGTTACTCCAGGTCCAGGTTACAGTGGGTTAGATCCCCATTCAAGTCATAGCCAGTTATAGATCCCCCTCCATAGATCACAACACCCATGAAGCCTACTTAACCAAACTGAAGACAATCCAAATTTTACCAAACACTGGTTATGGAGGATTTCATTTATCCCACTATCAAATGGGAAACTTACTTTAGCTCAAACTCCCTGGCACAAAAGTTCCTTAACTTTATGAGTTTAAATGCCCTGAAGCAAATTATCCATACCCCAACAAGAGGAGGAAACATTCTAGATCTGATCCTCACCAACATGTCAAACAGGTGCACATGTCAAACAGGTGCACTTCTGCAGCTGTTGGACCCTCATTAGTTAAAAATGACCACAAATCAGTCACCTTCGAACTGACACTAACACCAGAACTCACAAAGGGTGAAATCAGACTAAAAAACTTCACCAAGGCAAACTATACTCTCCTAGGTGAAACTATAAATGGATTCCAAGCCTCACCCCAAGCTGAAAGTGGTATATATGCCAAAGCATAAACTAAAGCCCTGCACAGTCACATTCCACAAGTGTATAAACTCAGCTGTACCAGATAAAATCAAAGCCAGAGCCCCAAGTAAAATCAAGTTGCCATTGTGGACTTCCAACATCAACAAATTCTACAATAAATGCAAAAAGTTGCTGTCCAAGAAAACAAAAATAAGGACCCAACAATGGAAAAACACCCTTCTCAGCTTTAACACACAAATAAAACAACTTGTCAAATCATCCAAAAGCTCCTTTGAGCAAAATCTGGCAAGTACTGCCAAGGATAACCATAAGGCCTATTACAGTTATGTATGTAACTTAAAGGGTAGGACCCAAGCATGTGCAGAACTGATAGCCAATGGTATCACATACACACTGACCCCACAGAGCTAGCAAACCTGCTAGTGGATAGGTTTGGCAGAAATTTCACTCCCTTATCCCCTCCTAACTTGCAACAAACCCTTCCCCAACCCCCCCACCCCCCCCCACACACACACACCTTACATATCTGAAAAGCAGGTCCTCAAAGCCCTGTCCAAGGCAAAGGACATGGCTTCTATGGGAACAGATGACATTCCACTCTGTCTCCTAAACAGGCTAAAACATGAACTATCATCATCACTAATACCCTTTTCATTTATAGCCTAGCCACAGGCTTTGTTCTTGTGGAATGAAGAACAGCTACAGTTATTCCCCTCTACAAAGGTGGCCTACCAACAGACCCAGGGAATTACAGATCCATAAGCCTGACCAGCCTCATCTGTAAGGCCATGGAACGTATCATTATGGACCTCATAAATAAAGACATGTGTGACCTCCAAACCCTGGATACCTACTCAATTTGGCTACATTAAGGGCATATCCTGCCTGTTAAATCTGGTGGATTTCTTTGAAAGTGTGACCAAGGGTAAATCTGTGCACACAGCATATCTGGACTTGGCAAAGGCTTTCAACACAATCCTACATTCAGGCATTACTGATAAACTTAACAAACTGAATGTAAACCCCGTTGTTGTAAGATGGGTTGTCAACTGGCTTGCAAACCAGACATACACTATCAAAGTAGGTGACTCCACATCAACCAGCAGACCTGTTACCAGTGGGATGCCACAGGGGTCAGTGCTGGACCCTCTATTGTTTGGTATATACTTCTCAGAAGTTCAGGTCAAAACTAAAGGGTTGTAGCTGACCAAGTTTGCAGATGACTAAAATCTAAGTGCAATCATTGAATCTCCAAATGATGTCAATGTACTCCAGGAGGAGCTAACACAGACCGACTGGTGTATTAGTTATGGCCTCAAACTGAATGCAAAGAAATGCATTATTATTCCCTTCAGCACAAACAATGTTACTTCACACGATCAAATCAATAACAGTACCCTAAGTACCCATGAAGTGGTAAGGGACCTGGGATCACAGGTTGACTGCAACCTTAACTTTGAACACCACGTGTCTACCATTGTAAGGACAGCTTTCCACATAGCTCACTTGATTAGTAAAAGCATCGACTTGAGAGCAAAAGAAGTTATAACACCCCTGTACTTGGCACTTCTCCATCCCATAAGTATAATGCCCCATTCGGTATGTACCATACTAAGTACCTACAGCAATTAGAGAGACCTTAGAGTTTTCTAACAAAAAAGATCAAGGGCCTCTGGTATGTGCCTTACATGGACCGACTAAAATCCCTATTACTATACTCAGTATCATGCAGACGTCTTAGGGGAGACTTATGCCTGGCCTACAGAGCAAGCCAAGACCCAAACCTAATGAACTTACTGCATATCCATAAATCAAATGGGTCTAGGGCTACTCATTCCAGGGACTTAAATATGGCCTGCAACTTAAATAGGACATCCTGGATGGACAGATGTCTCTCCCAGCAACTGCTATGTCTTTGGAACAGGCTACCAATTCATGTGAAACAGAGCACCTCTTTGACACTGTTGAAGAGAAACCTGGATGAGTTGATGGGGCACCATAAATTCTTACCAGGGATAGTACCCACAACCTTCCTGGACATGCGCAGTCATCACTAAATGCAATCTTGGGTGTTGACTAGTACTTCTACTGTATTACATTGGGTTGAAATGGATAGGCTTAAAATGACCTCCGGGTTGATAGCCTAGTAACTTCCTATGATCCTATGATCCTATGTGATAGTATGTGAAATAAATTACAAAATGAAGGACACAAAGCATATAATACTTGAAGGGTTATGAATTCCAGTTCGGTTAACATATGTAGATGAAATTATAATAATTGCAAAAAACAATCTGGATAAAAGAAACAATACTTTGCATAAATAAGTAATAAAGGTGATATGAATGGCTTTAAATAAAGAGAAAAGTAAAAGTTTAGGTTATGTGGTAATTGCCAACAGTATTTGAAAAGGAATTACTGCAGATTATTTACATAAGGTTCTAGATTAAACCTGGTAAAAAGAGGAAATTTATATGTAAATAAAGAGGGAGGAAGTTTAGGGTTATTTAACTCAGTGGTATACGCTGCTTCATCAAATTTGTACGAAGTGTTAAAGTGGATAAATGAAAAAGATGAGAGATTAGTAGTCAAATTGTATTAATATAAGTATGATAATTTGCAGGTCATGGTAAAAAAAGAGTAAAAGAGAAAAAAGTGTGTATAAATGAATAAATAAAATGTTACCAAGAAAACATACTTTTGTGGAAATTAAAATTAATAACATAAAAAAAAGATAGAAATGTATAGTATAACAATGTGATGCTAAAACATGGCTATCTAAAACCATGGGAAAATCTAGCAGATGAAACCATTAAAGCTATAATAATAAGAAGCAAATGGTAAATCAGAAATTAGAATCTCAAGATTTTTTTTTGTGGAGACTGGTAATAGAAAAATAGTGAGTATAAGGAAATATGCTATATAAAAAGAAAAGTGATGGAATATGTTTACATTGTCAGGAAGAAGAAACTAAGGAACATGTGCTTTTGAACTGTAAAAGAGTAAAAAAATAGTTATGGGGAAAACTATGTAAAGAAGATTTGTTTGAAGATATAAAATAGGTTGATAAAATAAACATGGATATGATTAAATATGGATATTATAAGAATGGAAATAATGAATATGTTAAAAGAATAGGTAAAACGTTTTTTAATGTCATATGGGTTATATGGAATAAAATAATTAAATTAAATTACGTTTATTGGTAAATGGATTTTAGCAACAACATGAAGTAAAATGGTTATGGAAAAAGGAGTGGGACTCTAATAAGGATGAACACTTAGTGTGATTGCAAAGGAAATTATGAATATGTTTAACTAGATTTGTATATCTATATATTTGTACATTTGTAAATATTTGTAAATAAGCAAAAATTCTGTAAATAAAACTTCTTTTTGTACATAAATAAAGAACCCCTACTCTTTTTGATAGGTGCTGTGGGATGTTTTACATCCACCTGAGCTATCATCAACTCAAGCAGATAAGGACTCCGTTTGAAATCTCTGGAGTGCAGCACCTCTTTAATGCGGCACTACTATGTCATCTCCTGCTCTACCTGATGAAGAAACTGAGCCCACTGCCTTCTCCTCCAAAGGTGAGTGTGCTATCTGCTGCACCACTGCTACTGCAACAGTTATAATTAGGTTTTCAAGCACTTGGGACTTGAGATCTTAGGAGACACAACAAGCAGCATCCCATTTATTTGCGATAATGTGCATTCTAAAATAAATGGTTTCAAGCAGTATACCTTAAAGCTGCAAAAACAGCACTTCATATCCATCTATATTTTTGTGGAATTTTAACATTTTAGCATCCAAGATGCTTCTAGGCTAATTAATTATATCTATAAAACATTTTTAATGTGAACTTCACATAGTAATTACATTATTTCTGTAGTCATATTTAATTTGAAATTCCAATAGACTTAGTGTAGCTATTTAGTCATATTATTGACCAAAGATTAAAATTTGTTCTTTTGAAATTCTAAAATGTAGATTGCACAAGGAAATTTAAATTACCTCAGCTCAGAATTGTTGAATCTGTCTGTCATTTTCTGATAATGGAATAAAATCTGGAGCATTATATTTATTTGACAGAGTGACATTATGAAAGTGCAACAAGCTGATAAGAGACCATTATTATGTCTAATAAGGTAACAAAATGAAAGAACACAAGCTGATAAGACAGCAGTGATATCCTGTCTGAGACATGTCCAACGAAAAGCTTGACTTTTTAAGGATGAAGTACACACCTTCCACTTCCCAAGGCACAAATACATCCCATGGGCTACCATTGGTATTAATCATGCAGAAAATCAAATTCAGTTTATAACTCAGTGGAAGCTATATATACAAATCAGGTTGAATTGGATCTGTTTCAAGTTTTGATTAATGCTAACAGGAACACAATTGGAAGCATGTTGTAACTTGAACCATTTGACTGAAACTTCCTTTTTCTTTTGTTTATTAAATACTATAGGTGCATTTTTTTCTGTAAGCTCAAATGAAGTCAGGTGCTTTGAATGCCCACTGCAGCATGGACCCAGAGAAACTGATTAATCTTTACGTTTCTTAGCATGCAACAGGGAACTCTTTAACATGTATTAAAATTGTGAATTTCACCTTGAAGAAGTGTCTGAGAGATGATAGCAGTCATTCCTTTCATATTTGTGTGTTTCACTCCATTTCACAGCAGTAATGCTCTTTTTTGGCTATTTCATGAGAAGCCATAATGAGAACGCTCTGCTGCCAAGATTGAATGGCATCTCTATGAAGGGAATCCTTTTCAAGAAAGCAGTCAGATTTTAATAAACAATAGTGGCTAGGCTATTTGAAGTCATTCTTAAATATAGCATATGACAGAAGCATCTACTCAAAACTGAAAACATTAGATTCTTTAAAATACTTTTTTTGATAACAACAAGCTGACAGTCCTGTCACAAAGGAACAGCCATGATGGCATTTAAACATAAATACAGGTACCTTTTGCTTTAAATTGTTTTGTGCTTAATTTGGGCAACTTGTGGTTTGCACTCAGGATTCAAATAAGCTCTTGTAATATAAAAATGTATTTTATGTGCTTTACATGCTATATGATAGTAATCAACTTAAACCGCAAAAAATAAATAAATAAATGGAAAAAAAAACATATATATGATCACAAATATATCCGAGGAGGTCAAATCAATAAATCTTGAAAATAAATAAATAATCATTAATAGTAACAGTCAGCAGTTTTAAACCTGCCAGTCTTGTTTGAAGGGTGTATGAGGTACAATATGTCTTACCTGCACACATTTTTAGGGAGAGAGAGAAAGACCAGGACATCCTGGTCACCATCCTGGACAAGACTGGGATGTTTTGCTGTCAATAGATATTTGCATGCTGCCTATTTATAACAACCAGAATATACTTTTCTGTGTGTGTAATAAATTCAAAGAATGTCTTTTGCATTTTAAAAGGTTGAGGTTAATGTAGCTCTTTATAGTATATATATTTATATATATATATATATATATATATATATATATATATATATATATATACACACACACACACACACACACACACACACACACACACACACACACACAGATATCTTGATAACTGAAATAAGGTTCATGAACAGTGGTATTGTGTGCACAATGTTTGGTTAGATGATTTGCTCAGCATCACATAGCAGGCAAATGGAGATTGAGGGGAATCAGCTCATGACTAGAGAATGAACTAATTAGCAACACACAGCCTTCAGCCTCTGGAAAATAGATTACTGATATGTATTTTTGGAAGGTAATTTTGTATGGATGGCTTTGCAGGAACTATTACACTGCCTTGAAATACATGCAAAGTTATGATAAATACAAAACAACACAGATCTTCAAGAACATCCAGATTTTTTATTAGCTCGTAAAACCATGTTTTATGTTCATTTTATGTTTATGTTTTGATATGTTTTAACTAGTTTGGCCACTGCCTTCCACACTGTTAAAAAAATCACACATTTTTAAAAATAGAATCATTAATGAGATATTTGTTTATGCAAGGCCATGGAAATAATTATTGTCGACCTGGTAAACAAAGACAAAGGAAATCTTTAAACATCTGATCCATCCCAGTTCACTTTGATCAAGGGAAGATCATGCCTACTAAATCTGGTGAACTTCTTTGAGAAGCTAAGTAGGTTCATGAATGAGAACAAGATGGTGCATACTGCCTACTATGACCTAGCAAAGGCTCTTGACACAATACCTCACTTGGATATTATATATAAACTCACAGATTTAGGCATAAATACATGTCACCTGTGGATACTTACATTTCCCACGTATAGACACATGGATTTGGGGGGAGTCTACATCCACCAAGATGCCTTATACTAGTGATGTCCCACATGGCTCTAGTGTTTGGAATATACTTCTCTAAATTCAAGGTAAACGTAGAGGTCCTTTGGATGACAAAATCTGCTGATGACTGTAAGGTGGGTGCAATCACTGAATCCCCAAAGATGTAGATATCCTCCAGGAGGCACAGACAAATAACTGGAGCCAGAATCATGGCTTAAAACTCAATGAAAAAAATGCTTAAGTATACCCTTTAGAAAGACAACCACCCCTGTCGATTACAACATTGATAACACTCCCTTAGGAATAGACCCATTGGTAAGGGATTTAGGAACTCAGGTTGACAGTAACTCAATGGTGGTGAGAAAATTCTTCTACATGGCACAGCTTATAAGTAAAGGCATGACATCCAGATATAAGGAGATTAAAGTATCAATATAATCAGCCCTCATTAAACCAGTAATTGAGTGCAATACACCCTT
This sequence comes from Protopterus annectens, assembly GCF_019279795.1. Taxonomy (NCBI): domain Eukaryota; kingdom Metazoa; phylum Chordata; order Ceratodontiformes; family Protopteridae; genus Protopterus; species Protopterus annectens. Next base: position 1,675,039,908 of record NC_056743.1, read on the forward strand.
CAGCAAGTACCTGACCAATAATTTGCAACAGGTGAAGCATCCACAGATGTTCCTCACTAAAAGAATTCAGGGTGCAAGTAACATGTCCTGTGTGAACTGCCTAAAAGCCCTTTTGATGAACCTGGTCTCCTATAGATTACTTAGGGGCAATCTATTCCCATCCCACAAAGCATTTTCTGATCCATCCCTAATGGGTCTGCTAAACATTCTCAAAAAACAGCAGTACGATTACATGATCTAAGAATCTAAAACTCATCTGTAACATAAATAAAACATGTTGGAGGGACAAATATGTGTCTCAGAGATTACACTTTTTCAACTAAAGTCTCTCCAGTCACATGAAGCCAAGCTCTTCCCTAAGCTTATTCAAACACAATATGGACCAATGGATGGGAAATCAAAAATTCACCCCTGCCTTGTCACCTGTTTCCCTTATGGATAGGAGCAGCTTGTAGATGCCCTAAAGCATAGGCACATGCAAGTGGTTCTAGTCCTAAGCAGTGATAATTGGGGAAATTGGGGTATGAATGGATAGGCTTAAAATGACTCTATGGCCTTTAGCCTAGTAACCTCCTATGATGCTATGATCCTATAATTTAATCAGGTTATCAACAAATCATAAAAATATTCCTTATATAAAATTAAATATCCCAGATGTTTTATGGATTATGGCAAAATTATTTTGCATTAAAGAGCTGGAAAAAGCCAAAAGCTAAAAAAGTAAGGGATAGCGCACCACATTTAACAGTGAGAATGTAAAAGTGTTTGCTAATACTTATGGTTTGCTTTAGTCTTCTCTTATAGCTTTATGTAACATATTGTTTACGTACTTATATGCTGTATAAACCTAATCTGGCCATTCAAAGGATAAACAAATCTATTCAATTTTTAATGTTTTCTGTTCTTAGAACCTTAAAACAAAAACAAAATACTATAGAATAAGTCACAGATTTTTTTTCAGGTGTTTTGATAGCAAAGCTTTGACATATGTTCCTTTTCAGTCTATCATAGATATCCATACCTTATGCATATATCTTTCCTTATTTTAAAAAGAGACTCCACCAATATAATTTCATCTCAAAGCGATTCTTCATTCCTCTAATCTAGCCTCAAAGATAAACAAGACATATTTTAAGCAGCACTTTGCTTATTTTCTTTTTCATTTTCTACAGTCGCACTGTACTATCAACATCTAGAAACTTTATTTTATTAGGAGAGTTATGCACAGAAAATTTTAGGAACTCAGTACTATTATTCAAATAATTCACAAATTCCATTAATTCCAAATTGCTACTCTCCCAAATAAAAAATACATAATCCACAAACCTTTAAAAAAGGTACCGTATTTGTATAACATTCAGGACAGTTAAACACATTCTTATTTTCCCAATTTCTAGATGTTGACATTAGTTATGATGGGTTTGATATACATACTTCAGTTTTTAAGAAGGATGTACACAGGAGTATTTACATAGAAGTATGCACTCTTCATGTGTTTCAAGGTATTGCCAAGGCACAAATGAGACATGTTAGTAGGCTTAACACTCAACATATTGAGTCAATATGACAGCTTGATGAAACAATACATGCATTTATTGAGAGAGGTTATGAACTGGGAATGTTAACTAATATTAAACAAGATGTTTTAGCATCTAGGAACTCTATAGCCAAACCGTATTTTGTTGATGCTTTCGGAGAAATGGTGCCAGCTTTTATTACTACTGAAAAACAAAATGTTATACAGTATACAACTAATTTTAGTAGCTGCAGTGTTGGTATTAAGGAAATTATTATGGAAAATTGGGAAATATTAAGAATTATGCTGAAACTACACCAATTTATTGGTGATAGACATATGTTTACCCACCGTAATTGTTCTAATCTTAAACAGTGGTTATGTTATAAAGATACACGTAATAATATAATATGTAGTAAAGCTATGGAATATGGCACCTACCCTTACTTCAATTGTTGCTGCTTTAATTTTATTGAAAGGGGTACTAATTTTATACATCCTGTAACTAATATTGTTTATTCTTTTAAATGTTTTGCTAGTTGCAACACTAGTCATATTGTATATCTTGCTACTTGTAAGAAATATCAAAGTGTCTATGTTGGAAAATCAGTACAATGTTTGAAGGAGAGAATTATTGAGCATAATTCTGTTATTAGGAGGGGCATAATGAGTAATTCCCTAGCTATACATATTTCTGAGACTGATTCTTCACATCAATTTAAATTTAGAGTAATATATTTTATAAATAAATCCATTAGAAGGGGTGATATGAATAATAAACTGTAAAATAAGGAGTATAGGTGGATTTTACAGCTACAGGCTGATTTTCCACCTGGCTTGAACCAAACAGTATCAATTAAGCCTGTATATAGGATGAAGCATGCTATTTTGAGATGATGCCTATTGCTCCTTTAAATGTTAATGTTTGATGGATTTTAATTGGCTGTGTGTGTTAGATAAGTGTTATTTAAATGGTGTTATTTAGAATTTTGTTAGCACTGAGGAAGGGTATCTATTACCCGAAAGCTTTGCTTACTAAAAACATTTTCTGATATGTTGGAGTGACTGTTTTTTGTTTTTGGTCGATTTATTTTACTTGTCATACCTTTACTCTGACCTTGGTTTTGTTTTTGGTTGAAGAATTTAAGCATGGTATGTATAGACTACAAAAAAGCCATTGACAGGATCCCACATTCATGGATAATGGAGTGCTTACAGAGGTATAAGATGCACCCTACATTGATTAATTACATTACAGTGACCATGAAACAAGTGGCAAACTACTCTGCAGCCAAGCTGAGATAAAGGACAAATTATTATCCCAGGGATAAAAATTCAAAGGGAATATTCCAGAGTGACAGTTTGCCAACACTGCTCTTTTGTATTGCCTTTAACCCATTACGCTGTATACTTAACAGATTAGGTCATGGTTATAATTTGGTTCCCAGAAAAGAACAAAGTATAACAACTTCTCATTTTTTTTTGTGGATGATTTAAAACTATATAGTTCATTAGATGAAGAGTTGAAAGCACAACTACAAGTGATCAAAACATTTTCAGATGATATAAGAATGTCATTTGGGCTTGATAAATGAGCAAAAGCAACCTTTAAGGCAGAAAAGCTTCAGCAGAAAGAAAATATCAGTCTGGAACAGGTAGTGTATAAAAATTTGGGAATTCATGAAGGATCAACAATAAAACATGAGCAAATGGGAACAAAACTTAATAAGGAATATTTTATAAAACTTTACCAGGAAAGGCTCACCCAGACTCTGCTATACTTTGCTGTGAAGGCAAGGTTAGTTTGCTTTTTATTTGTTGTATTTTGTATTACTTTATTGCCTTTTTATATTTTGAATACTGTGATTTGTTTTCTTTACCTTGTGTTTTACTTGTAGTCTGCTTTTAACTGCATATTAAAACTTCAAAAGAGACCAAAGCTCTGTCTCTTGTGAGTCAGGAAGAAATGAGAACTGATCAATTAAGGACTCATAGATAAAATAGAAGAGGTCACTTAAGGTTAATCATTTGTGAACTGAGGGGGTGGAGCTAGGAATTAAACCTTCTATTTAAGGGGTAGAATAAAACATTTCAGAACTTTACTAGGAAAGGCTCACCCAGATCCTGCTACATGTTGCTGTGAAGGAAAGGTCAGTTTGCTTTTTATTTGCTGTATTTTGTATTACTTTATTGCCTTTTTATTTTTTGAATACTGTGATTTGTTTTCTTTACCTTGTGTTTTACTTGTAGTCTGCTTTTAACTACATAGTAAAACTTCAAAAGGGACCACAGCTCTGTCTCTTGTGAGTCAGGCAGAAATTTTTTTCCCACCCACCCACCCTGATACTATTCTATTCTTAAATATCACTGTCTTTCTAGCTGTCTGCCTCTTATGTTAATTTGACAATATATCTCATTTCCTCTCTGCTTTCATTGGCTTGTGTGAGTAAGCACAACATTATCTTTTTGTGAAATCACTCCCCTTCAACTATTTAAATGTATTGGCCATCCTACTGTATTCAGTAGTACCAGAATACAAAAGTGACCACCCCCTTTCAATCTATCTTGCTGTTTTAAAAATAGCGACTCCGCACTAAAACTTAACTTTTTAGACAGGTAAAACTTAAGTTACCTACTTTCACATCTAACTTCTCTAGTGCACACTGCAGTGTTTAGGATAAACATTTTTTTTTCTTCTTACCTTTAAGCATCCCTGTGACTAGCACTTGCTCTAATACCTGCTGGAAAGCACTAGGAAACCTTAAACTGATACAAGCACTCAACTCTCCTTGTTAATAAGGAGAAATTAATCATAGGCACTAAACAGCCTACAACTGCAAAGTAGCTTGCTAAGGTGAGGGAAAACAGCTCCTGTACTTTACAAAAAGCAACAAACCAGGCATGTCCAAGGGTCAGCTATTTCCCCTGTCCACCTGGTGAATCTAGGCATAATGGGGCAATGCAGCAATTGTCTCATGTACACAGACAACCCTCTCCTCCTACCACCCAACACTACAACCTGTAAGAGATGCACTTACATAGCCAAACTGGAAGCAAAGCTCTTTCCACCCAAGATTTTGCTAGACAATCAAGAGGTGAAGGTTAACACCTGCACTACACCTCAAGCAACACATAGCCCTTCTAAACCCACACCACCAACACCCACACATAGCAACACTAAATCCACATATGCAGAGGCCCTTAACTGTAACTTGCCCAAGCAACAAGGACCTCCGAAGCTGAAACGCAAACAAACACCAATCACAACCAAAGTGTCACATAGCTCACAACACCATTGTGTCACCCAGCAACAGCCTCTAAGGCAAGACAATGTACCTAACACTTTAGTCATAGTTGACTCTATAGTCAGGCACACTGATGTCCCACTCATCAGGCTGAACAAGGAAAAATTACAGTCAGCTGCTTGTTGTGTGTCAGGATCCACCACATAACACATACATTCAAGTCACTCCACAACAAGTACAAATATTGTCCATGTTGGAGTGAATGACTTGAGACATACCTCCCTGGACTACATGAGAAGAGACATGAAAGAGCTCTCAAGATCATGCGGTCCAGGCAGGTATGACCCTAGCCCTGAGTAGCATCCTGCCTTTTCCCAGAATGATACCACAATATAAGGACAAAATGATTGACTTCAACAATTGGCTATGCTTCTGGTATCATTCAAAGGGGATCCAGTATCTGTCTGCCTGGGATTCAGGTTACTGGCTAAGGCACTTGCCACCCCTATAGTGCCTTTTTTAGGCAAAGTTCAAAGGACAAAACCACCACCGTAACAGGTACAAGCATGCAAAATCTGAAGGTAATGCTACTCAATGCTAAATGTCTAAACCTCAAAATGCACTCTCTCGATGCACTACTAAAAATGGAGAACATCGATATCTGTGCAGTAACTGAGACCTGGTTCAAGGCTCCAGAGAGTACCCCTGCAATACCAGGCTACAGCTCTTACCACACTTTTTGGACATCAAACCAGGATCAAAACACTAAAGGTGGAGGAGTGTCCATATTCACCAAGGATATTCACACCACCAGGCTAGTTGCCCAACACAATGTGTCTGAAATTCTCCAGGTGTAACTAACACTAGGTAAGACTGCAATCCAAATTGTAGCTTGCTACAGATCCCCCACCATGCCCCAAGATTCTCACTACACCTTTCTAAACATTCTGGAAAATATTAAGATGCAACCAAACACACTAATACTGGGTGACTTCAACTACCCTGCCATTAACTGGTAAAACTACTCGTGTACCAACACCTTTGCCCAATGGTTCTTGGAATTCATAAATTCCAATGCCCTGGGTCAACTAATCCATTGTCCCACCAGGGGCTCCAGTATCCTAGACCTGGTCATTACCAAGATGGGAAATCGATGCTCTACACCTATGGTCACCCCCTCGTTGGTCAGGTCAAACCATACGCTAATCACCCTTAACATCCACATACCCCCACCCACCCCCCCACCCCCCCACCCCCCCCCAGTAAGGAAACCTCCATAAAAAACTTCTCCAAAGCCAACTTCATGCTACTCAAGTCAGAAGTGACAAACTTCATGACACCCATGCAGATGGGAACTGAAAGTTCAACTGCTGAGTCCTACACTAAGGCACTGTATGAGCACATCCACTCATGCATGAATCGTGCCATCTCAACTATAACCAAGATGCTCTCATCCAAAAAAATGATGCCAATCTGGTGGTATCCTGCCATAAACAAACATAATAACAAAAGGAAGAAACTATTGCAGAAAAAAGGAAAATCCCAGGATACAAAAAACTCCCTTACCAGCCTCATTAAGAAGCTGAGATCCCTCATAAAATCCTCCAAAGCTAGTTACTAAAATAAAATTGCCAAAGATTCCAAAGACAACCACAAGGCATTCTATTACTATGTCAAGAATCTAAATGACAATGCTCATATCTGCTCTGAGCTACAACAGAATGGTGTTAAATATACTGATCCCAAGGATATAGTCAATATCCTGGCAGATTGATTCAGTGCCAAGTTCATGCCCCTCTCACCCCCCAAATGGCCCATCTCAATACCGGAAGATTGCCAAATTCCGGTAATAACAGCCACGCAGGTATAAAACGCACTCTCCAAAGCTAAGAATACAGCATCCATGGGACCAGATGACATTTCAGGCTGTGTACTACATGAACTACAAAATGAACTGGCACCTCACCTAAGTGTCATGTTTAATCATAGCCTCACCTCAGGCTTCGTGCCCACTGAGTGGTGCACAGCTACAGTTATCCCACTCCACAAGGGGGGATCCACCTTGGATCCCAGGAACTACTGCCCCATCAGTCTGATGAGCCTGAGCTGCAAGGCCATGGAATGTATTATCATGGAACTTATAAACAAAGAAATTGGCAACCTTCAAACACTGGACCCCACCCAGTTTGGGTTCGTGAAGCCACAATCTTGTCTCCTGATCCTGATTGACTTCATTGAATCAGTCTCTAGAGCTGTGGATGAGGGTAAGGCAGTCCACACTGCCTATCTGGACCTCGCCAAGGCCTTTAACACCATCCCCCACTCTGGAATCATAGATAAACTTACTAAGCTGGGCATTAATCCCTACATCACTTGATGGGTTGCCAACTGGCTTACTGAAAGAACCCACACTGTAAAAGTAGCTGACTCCAAATCCAGCTCCAGACAAGTGACAAGAGGAGTACCTCAGGCTTCAGTCCTGGGATCACTCTTGTTTGGCAAATACTTCTCTGAAGTACAGGCCAATACTAAGGGACTCTGGCTAACAAAAGTTTGCAGATGACTGCAAACTGGGAGCTATTATTGAATCTCCAAATGATGTGGATACTCTACAAAAGGGCCTTACAGAAACATATGCTTGGTGCCAGAGCCATGGGCTCAAGCTCACTGCCAAGAAATGTATAGTTATCCCCTTTGGGAAAAAAAACATGTACCCGTGAATTACCACCTAGGTGGCAGTACACTAAACACTGAAAGTGTGATAAGAGACATAGGGACACAGATGGACAGTGGTCTCACCTTCGATAACCACATCACCACAACAGTCAGGGAATCCTTCTATGTGGCACACCTCATCACTAAGGGCTTTTCATCCAGAAAAAAGGAGGTCATTGTCTCATTGTACTCATCCCTCATTAGACCCATTATAGAATGCAATGCCCCATTTGATATGTACCTCTCAAAACACCTGCAACAACTGGAAAGGCCGCAGAAATACCTCACTAAAAGAATCACCGGCCTAAAGCAGATGCCCTATGCTGACCACCTTAAAAAACTCCAGCTATACTCTGCCGCATATCATCTACTCAGAGGCGATCTCTGCTTAACATACAAGGCCATGTCAAACCCAGAGCTGTTTGACATGCTACACTTAAAGAAATCCCAATCCCTCAGAGCCACATGCTCCAGGGATCTAAACCTTGTCATCACAATAAACAAAACATGCTGGAGGGATAGGTTCCTGACCCAGAGACTCCCTATACCCTGGAATAGACTGCCCATACATGTCAAGCAGAGTGCCTCTTTGGTCCTCTTCAAAAGGAACCTTGACGATTGGATGGGAGAAAGGAAATTAGTGTGGGAAGAAATAGCCAGGGAATTGTTATGGCTGGGCTGTATAGGCCCTATGGCCGATAGCCTAGTACCACCATATGAACCTATTAATATTGAAAACAGTCCAAGCTAAAAACTAACTTCCTCTTCCTGTTCTAACTTACAGTTTTGTGGTACTGACTAGCCCTAAAAGATATTGGATCAACTGGAGAGGAAAACAAGAAAAACGCTTCATGCATATTACGTGATTTATAAAAATCAGTATATACCAAGATTATATATTACCCATACTGAAGGAGGTATGGGCCTCCTTGAAATTGATTACATATATAAATCTGCAATCATAGGACTGCAAGCATATCTGCTGACCTCACAAGAGCCAAATACAGTGAAAGCATTAAAGCATGTGAACTAGTCTAAGATGACTTCCCTGCTTAATTTAGGAGAACTATATCAGTTGTCAAGTGGAATGGAAATGAAACCAGAAGTAGACAAAAATCAGACAGCAACTGAATGTCACAAAAACAAAAGAAAGAATAAAATGTAAAGAGAAGGTAAGAAATGTGGAAAGGGCATAAATGTAGTTGCAAGTAGAGAAAACTCATTTCAACCAGCATCTGACACAGGAATGGTTAAGGAAAGGTGATTTCAACCAAAAGATGAAAGGTAAATATTAGCGGCCCGGGACAGTAGACTGCATACATGTTGGTATTCAACATCCTTTGAACATGTCAGAGAAACATACAAGTGCAGCTTTTAAAACAGAACTGGAAACAGTTGCACATCTTTTTCTGGGTGTGATAGGCTAATGGCAGAGAGCCTGTATACTGAAAGGTATGATAATGTGTTAAAACTTTTGCATTGGGGATTACGCAAACATTGCAATACTGAAGTAGCCGAGAAGCATTGGAAATATGAGCCACAAAGAATTATAGAAAATGATGGTTTATATCACATGGGATCACCCATTACCAAGAGTTCAAACAATAGATGTGAGAAAACCAGATATAGTAGTCCATGAAAGAAAGACAAAGTAGATGTGATCACTGAAATTGCTACACCCAGTAATTACAGTGTCTTACGTACAGAGAGACAAAGAGTCATAAAATACCAGGTTTTGCAAGGAGAAATGAAGGTAATGTGGAAGAAGGATACTCAGACAGTTCCAGTAGTAGCAGGAGTAATGGGGGTCATAAAAAAACAATTTACAGTCATATTTAGATATGCTACAGATACATGTAACTGTATGAATAGCAGAAGGAGTCACTTCTGGGCACATTGCCGATGCTACGAAGAGCACTTTTGGCAAACATCAAAGATTGAAACAATACTAATTTCTTGAATTTAATCATACTTTGACATAGGAATGGGGTCCATTCCCAACATGGTATTAGAAACTCAAAAGCCCTGGAGAAATTCAATCCAGTGAAACCTACACAGATATATATTTGTGTGTGTGTGTGTGTGTGTGTGTGTGTGTGAGTGTGTGTGTGTGTGTGTGTGTGTGTGTGTGTGTATGGATATATATATATATATATATATATATATATATATATATATATATATATATATATATATATATATATATATATATATGGATCCCCTTCAAAAGCTTGAAGTACCACAAATTCAAACTTCAGATGGCCAAAACAATAATGTCGAACTATTGAAACTTCAAATGTTTTGAATGGAGATTGCCATATAGCACAGAACAGGATATTTTCTGCTTTCCTCACTATAGTATGATTTCGGAGTTGGTATATTTATTTAGCAGAAGGTGGGGAGATGCAGGGGGGCAAATGTAAACAAAAATGTATTGTTTTTATTTTTCTTTTTAATTTCATTTTTCATGTTTCAAAACCTATATCTTTTGGTCTCAGTCATTTGAAGTTCGAAGTTTTGAAAGTTTGAGCTTTAGAAGTAGATTCATGTATATATATATATATATATATTTATATATATATATATATATATATATATATATATATATATACAGAGAGAGAGAGAAAGAGAGGAAGATTTTTTTTTTACTTTTTGTCTGGCAAGACAATGAATAATGGAGTAGAGGATGAGTTTCTGTATCTGCAATTACAACATGAAAATAAAAGAGGGTAAAAATGCAGATTATTAGTTTAGTCTACAACAATCTAGTTAATGAGCTAATGAAAAGTCTTAACATACTTACAGACTATAAGTCAGCCATTTTAAGTGTGTCATATTCATTTAAACAGACTTACAGACTATGTCAGCCATTTTAAGTGTGTCATATCATTCATAGATGGCAAGGTTCATACCTCAGCTAAAAATCCTTGGACAGAGCTACACCTCTGTCCTAAACAAAAGCAAAGAGATGTACAGCTGTTTATAACTAACATTCAAATATACCTGAAAATGTTTCTATGCAAACTACTGCAAGGAAAATTAAAAGACACTGAAAAAAATTAGATCGGAACCAAGGACATGATTAATGATGCTGTCAAAAATACTAAATTCCCTTCTAATGGTTACAGAAAATGGTCTTTGAGTGAAAGATTGCAAAAATAACAGAAAAGGAAGGCAAACATTACTCTTGAGATGGTGTCACAGGAAGGTTATCAAGTGGGGAAGATAATGAAACTGCACAATGACAAGGGGGATTTAATGACAGACACATGCAGTATCTCCTCAGCATTTTTGTCTAGGCAGGGTATAGCTCTAAGATATGACAATACAATTTTCTATCTGAGTGAGTCCAGCATGGCGAATCAGAATGCTGGCGATATCTAAAAGCCAGGGGGACAACAGTTGGTAGTTTTGGACTGATAAACTGCTGGAATAAGCTGAAGGAAATGGCAATGTGGGTCAATATTGCTCATACCACAGGGAAGGAGGAGGTCAAAGGGCAGAGATGGATGACAGAGGATTAAGGCAGCAGGTTTATTTAAGCATAGTGACTGTGAATAAGCCTCCTGGATCATATCATAGAGTTATGTTCAGACAACAGATAGGGAAAGGGGTAGTGATATGATATTTTCAGACTAGTGAGCATGCCTAGTGAAAAGTCAGGCCAGGAAAAGGATAAAAGTAAAAGTGCATGAAAACTTGGAAGACTAAAGAAGAGTTTTCAAAATGTCTTATAATTTTGGCAGAAATATGCTCAGATAAAGTAACAGGGATATAAACATCTGTTACTCTGTGGGTGGGATAGGTAAAGAAGCATTTGGGTAAGCAGCAAAAGGGTTCAGTTAAATCTGAATTCAGGTAAAGAATGACATAATGGTGGTCTCCCAGGTGTTCTCCTGTTGTTGTAATGCCACATCTAAGTATATTGCCAGTTGCTTCTGGGGATATAACTCCTCTGGGCTGGTTCAGGCAAGCTAACCTCACAGTTTCCAGCTTTGTTTGAGATACCTCAAGGGTGCAGCATTTAATCAGCACTAGTGTGGTAGGTGGAGGTGGTCATTGTAATACAGAGAACTGTTTCCTGTTACAGTAGGGGAACCACATAGTGTGACTCTGTCTTAGTCAATGTTTTTGCCAATTCCTTTGCTAATAAATGATGAATGTACACCACTGTGCATATGCATTTGCATATCCTGGTTACTCATGTTTGCCCAGCATTCTCAGTTCCTTTCTTCACATATTACAGTCATATTCCTGCGCCTTTTTAATATCTCCATTAACTCAGATGAAGAAGTGCTATATGAACATGCTCGCCATGTTTTTCTAATGTGCTTGTCACAGTTTTTATCCAGTCTAAAAGGCTGCTTGTGCCTGCCACTTATGTTGCTAGTGCCACTGTTCGTGTGCCCGTGGTCTGCAAAGGTAAAGTTCATGATGCAGCATGCAAAGAATATACAGCACTCTTTTGTGGGTTAATACTACAGTCTTTTTCTAGAAACCGTCTAAACCTGCATCTCATTTTCAGGTATATTTAACCTACTTATATCCCCAGCACTGCAATTTTCCTCTTCCTGTATGGCTGGTGTTCTATCTAGTGTCATGAGGCACATATCCAGTGGCTTGTTAGCATCACTCATCAGCTAACCATGCAGTATGATACCGATTTGAAGAGATGATAAATACAGCTAAAGTGCCAGAAGGGCACATCATGGCCATGTTCTGTATAATTAGCACAAATGTCTCGCATACAGACAGTGTGATCCTCCACTACTTGTAGGTTTATGTTCTGTGCCTATGCTTAGTCACATTGGCATGGGCATCTTTTGTGCTTGGTGCCAAAACAACAATCAGGGTCACATATGTGGCATAGATTATTCCTCTCCATTTAACAGTTACATGAGAACCCAACCAGATTGGCATTATTTCTGTATGTGCTTCAGTTATGCATAGATATGTTTAAAAGACTGCTGCAGCAGTCTGTAACAATAGTATCCAGGATACCAATAACCTGTAAAGATTTATAGCACAACTAAAAGAATAACAACTGTGAATTCTTCTCCAAACCTAGTTAAGTGCATGCTCCCATCCCTAAAGTAAGCTCTTTAGAGCTAAGCAAAGTGAATGTTAATTATATCACAATATATTTCACAGCATGCAAACATTATTGCCTATGGGCAGAAATAACAATTAAGAATACCTTTGTCTTCTTGTCCTGTACCATAACATACAATTTGAGATTTATATCTAAATATTTAGCTAGACTGAAGATATAAAGACACTCGCACTGGTTGAAGACATTGAATTTGCTGAAGGTTTTCTACTTACTTTTGTGCAACTCGTCAGATGATGCATCACTTTATATTAATTCATTTCTGTAATGTGTAGGGTATTGACATTTATACTGCTGGAAACAAAATATGTTTAACTTTTTTGCTTGACTGGCCCAGGCCATGTATGAAAATTTGCCCTCGGACCAGTGCACCAATCCAATTTACAAAGAGTAAATAAATAAATAAAACATGTTTCAGTGTGAGGCATGCAGTACAACTGACTCAAGGACTTATATATTTATATTTGAGATGAAGCTTGAAGCATGGCAGGCTTGTAGCTTGTTTATGATTAAGAAATTCCTATAATGCCTCCAGTGGGCCCTTGAAATTAAGCCTTTGCTGTGATTACTCTAGTTTCTGATACTATATGTTGTCCCACACATCCTCTATCTGCACGCCTCAAACATGTGCTAGAAGAGACTGCTGGTGCACTGTTGTTTTCTTCCCAGCAGCACCCTGTCCAATGCACCCTGTCCAGCTGGTCCTCTACCTGTCCCCAATTCACCCATTAGTTCTGGGATGGATGGGAGTTGTGAATGAAAGCCAAAAAAGCTTATTCATTCTTGTCTCTGATACTGAATGTGCCATCTGCACCTTTGCGAGAATCAGGTGGTAGGGGTGGGCCAGTGTACTTGTTCAGGAATGTTGTCTACATTCTCCCCATGGGAGCACAAATCCACCCCCCCCATATGCCAAATTCCCCATGGCTACATAGTGCGAATGCACTGTTTACAGCATGGCTCACAGTCCACTACACAAACACCTAGTGCACCTGCTAGGTGTCACCTGTGTGGCAAGACAGAGCCATGTCCATGCACACCATCTAAGATAGGTGAACCAGCAGCAGCTGCTCCCTCCCACCCTCTCAAGCCAGTGCCTCAAGATATCCAAGCCACTGATTCATTCTATATATCTACAGTTCCACCTCTTAAAAGCTGCCAAGCATCATAACAAAAGCATTCAAAACAAAACAAATTTTTGGCAGCACAGCTTTCAAAATTAAAAAAAAAAATGTTATTATTAACACTAAAAAGCTAACTAGTGCCTTATCAAAATCACCTTCAAAGGTTCTAAAAGACAAAGCAGAAAGCATTCCTTAAATATCTGCTAGCTCATAACTTTATCAGTCAGGGCAATAAATGTATTATTAAACTGAAAACTTCAAGCTTAAAAATAAAAGCATCTTAAAGAGATATAATCAAATATGTGCATTGTAATAAATGCTTCATTATCAGTTAATTCTTTAAATCATTAAGTTGCAACATACTATAAACAAAATTAACCAGGCTTCCTTTTCTAATAAAGTTTTTGAAACATTAAAAACAAATCCCTGGATGATTATAGGCATACATAATTTAAAAAGTTAAATCTCCTGGGTCCTGGTTATGTTTTTCAAAAAATGTGTCTATTGTTCTTGGGAAAGAGGCATTTTTGATCTTCCTGATGCATTCTTGTATTCTTTTTCTAACTTGTATACCAGTTTGTCCTATATATAGTATTTATTTCAAGTACATCTTAGGCCAATAATGGCTGCCCTTTGAAAGCAGTTAAGAATTCCTGGAGTCCTAAAATTTACCCCATTTATAAGAAATTCTGTACTGCTAACAAAACACATGCAAACTAGAACAGCTCTTATACTCCGCAGATATTTAATCATTCTTTGTCATGACCTATGTGTAATATAGTCACCTTCGCTCAAGGAATTCCTACAAGAAACGTTTAACCATAAATTACCCAAAATATCATCTTACACAGTATGCTAGCGCTGCTTAAAATACAAATTACCACTTCAACAAAGGGAGCATCATATGTGACAATATAATTGTCCTCCTTATTAGGAATACCATAAGTCTTTGTCCTAACAAGCTTGTACGTTAAACTTATATTATTACCTTGTTACAGTCTGTAAGAGCTAACAGAAAAGCAAATGCTGTTACAGACTGCTTTTTCAGCCTTCCAGCTGGTTTCCTTGTAATATCACATTACTATGGGATTTGTGAATGTGCTCTTAACCCGGCAATCTCTGAGCAGGGTGTGGGTTGCAGTTGGGCTTGCCCTCTGCAAAAAAACAAACCAAAAAAAGTTTTGTTTTTCTTATTTTTTTTTTCTTATTTAATCTAGTAAGAGTTGACCTAAAAACATTGCTCTTTTTTCAGTGATGAGAGAAATTAAATGGCCTCTGAAACTGTGGGCACTCTTCTCCAGTCAAGAGCAGTGTTTCTATCGCTTGCTGAGAGAATTGTATAAACATTTGAATTTATTAAACCTGCTTATGCATGAGCCTTGGTGCATATCTGCTGCTGCACTGCAGCTCCTCCAAGTGCTGGTTACCACCATAACTGCTATAATGAGTGCAATGAAGTCTGTAGCTTTCTGCTGCTTTGGGTTACTCTCTTACCTTTCATGTATGCTTAGCGTGTGTCTTATTCCTTTCACGGACTTTATACGTTATTTTGTACTTGAATTTGCTCTACATACCATGTGCACTGCTCCATAACTGTATACGATTTCTCATACAAGCTCATGAAGCCATTTACGGATTGCACAGCACTTTTGCTTGTACTCAGATCTGCACAGCAGCCGTATGCACTGTGTGCAATGTTTATGATTGTTTCCCAAGCTTTATATGTGAACCGAGAAATGCAGGCAAACATCTTCAGTATAATTAATATGCTGTTTCTTGCAGGACTTTTATCAAATTTGTACTAGGTCAGAAGACAGAAATTGAGTAAACACATATAGAATATTATTAAAAATGGGGCACCATAGTTATTGTTTCTGAGCACAAAGAAGTAATTTTGGAATATCAGGGTTGTGATTTTAATCAATACCAGCCCTTATTCTAGCGGATTGTAAAGAAACTGCATTCTTATTCTGGTAAAAAAAATACTCATTTGCACAAATGACCCATAAAACCCAGGAATAAAAGGACATTTCATGCAGAAGGTATGAACAGAACATTTTTGCTTGAGGTAGAGGAGTCAGTGTTAAGGGAACAAAAATGCGTTTTTTTTATAATGCTGAATCTGAATTCTTTCAATAATACTGTTGCAATGTTTTGGCAAAACATACTCCTTCCTTTCTTTCTTTCTTTCGTTTCAGCTTCAGGATGGGTGAATTACTGCAAAAAAGTATTCATATATATATATTTTAATTTATGCCTGTTAACTATCTGAGCTGTTTCCCATCCCTGTCACTCATTTATGCTCCATCATAGGATGAGAGCATGATTATGGGAATTTTGCCATCCATGTAACCATCAGAGGGCTCTTCCTCTAGCCCTATTATCTTTCACTGTGACTTGTTGTAATTGCACAAGGAGTGGACATGCAAAGAGACTATTTTCTAGGCATTTTACTCACTTATATTAGTGATGTAAGTCCTCAAAAAGTCCTATTCCCTTTCTAGGGAATGTTAATTACCATATCATTATAACTCTGATTTCCACTAAGGATTAGGACTAAAGCATTCAATCATAATATGCATCCCCAATTATTCCTCAGAGAAAGGGAAACAGGCACTTGCCTCATTATTTCCCCCGCCCCAGCCCATACATCACCTGACACACTGTTCAGATACTAGACATCTGGGTCATTATCAAAGCATTATCCTTCTCCAACAGCAGCTCACAGGGACTTCTCAAAAGGTTATGAAATAAATATTCAGCAACAAATCCCCAATGCCATCAACAAACAAATGCTTTATTAAATTGCAAAAATGAATGTGTCAATTTGTCTGGGGTGCAGGTAGACATAAAGTATCCTGTAAAGTGATATATTTCCCTGCTTCTGTTGGAGGCCTAGGTTTACCAAATCTTAAACGACATGCCATAGCATTCATGCTACTTTCTACCACTCCCAGATGCTCCTATTCCATTGGGATTAGATTGGACGCAAGCATCACTGCTGCTCAGTCACCCAAAGGGCTTTTTAGATTTGTTGGACACTCCCCCAAAAACTACAAGGATGACATAATATTTACTGTATCTGCTTTTCACAATTCATGTGGCAGTCAATATCGTGAACTGATAGATGCCCCTGTATGACTGAATCGCTTGTTTAAAGTTAGTACAATGGCCAGACTAGCAGGAAAAAGGGAATAGTACACTAGGTCCTACAAAATGAGCAGGGGGAATATATGTTAATACATTTTGACTGACTGATTATCTGAATGATAAATTTATTAGACCGATGGAATTATTTCCAGATTGGATATGCCATACTCTCTTCAAAGCTAAGACTTGTGATGAAAACTAATCCTCTTTCTGTTAGTGAACTTTCTGGCACAGTAAGAACCCACCTAAATATGGCATTTTTGAATATTAGAGCCTCTGGTATATATGAATGGCTAACACAATCAACAGTCCAGAGTGCTGCCAGCATGATGTTCTCCACTACAGCTCTTTATACAGCACAGCCAGGTTCAGGTAATTTGCCAAAATTGTTCTCTACTCTGAGCTTCTTATCCAATTTTTCTACATTGTTTGACCAGAAATTTATATCATTTGAGCTTTTTCTTTCAAAGCTGATACAGCTATTATAAACACCCTGGGGCAGGCAGTGCATGTTTTGGCTCTGTCCAAAAGTACAGGTTCTTCTACAGGAGAGGGTAGCTAGCATCTCGGCATAAGTCACAGGAGTTAAATAGCACTTAGGGGCACAACTCTAGGTAGCTACAGTACATAGCTACACAGTTTACTGCAAAGCAGCAATCATAAGCAGCTCTAAAGTATTTCAAAATGAAGAAAGATCCTTTAGTGCTTTTAAGTGGAAACATCTAGATTTGCTTCCAGTGTAAGAAGCATGTAAGAAGCACATTGTATGTTGTAACATGAATCTTTTACATTCAAAGCTACCTAGAATTGCATATGTTGATAACACAGTTTTACGTTTTCAGTGAAAAGTACTTAAATTGGTTATAACTGCTTGACTTAACTTGTGACATGTGAGTGGAATGATGGAATGTAAATACTTTGCAATGACTGTATCGTATGTATACATATTTTTTTCATTCTCCTATATTCATTTGATGAATGCTTCACCACAACTTATTCTTGTATATGATGTCCATCGTATTGATAACAGCTACGCTAGCCTTAGCTAGAATGGGTTATAACATCAGGCTAGCTTCCAAATCTTCATGGTACCTTGTACTACCTTCCACGTACCCAAACTCTCAGGCAGCTCAAGCTGAGTTGACTAAAAGACGAATTTGGGTGTGAAGCCCTTCTGGGCTTTACTACCACCAAAGAATACTCTCTTCTCAGGCTTTTGAGGATTGACAGTCAAATTATGCTTTCCTTTGCTGGGCAGAAATTCACTTTGGTGGGAAAATGTCCAGTTTCTTAATTATGCTGATGTTTTATTACTTTCTTCTTCAAGAAAGTTATTTTAAAGCTAGGAGTGCTGTGCTTTTATGGACCGTCTCGAGACTGTAATGTACTTTTAAACTGTGCACTTGTTTTCTCAAACAGTGGTGTAAAGTAACTGAAAACATTTTTTTGACAAATTGTATTTATTTTACCTTTGGGGATTGGCATACTGTTTTAAAGTGCCTTTTACTCTGTTTTTCTGTCAAAAAAGTAACTTTTGTGAACTGATAGTTTTAACTGGCAATTACTGCTTGTCTTCCCTTTGAAAGATACATAATTTCAGCTTGACCATGGAACAGACTACTGGTCCCATGATCTTTCCTTCTTTCTGCCACAAAAAGAAAAAAATAAGCAAACAGGCTTTACAACAACAGCAAACTAGTAGTCAGCCCTAGCTGCATGTGGGTAACTCTGCTCTGGCCATTTGTTGTACTTCAGACCATTCATTTTTTACCCCAAACCCCCCTGGTGTAACACTCAGATCCAAATTATGGTCAAATGGGACCCTAGACAGGGTAATGGACCCCCCTCACAGCAGCCCCACCCCCACCTGACTTCCTCCTGCAGCCTTTCCCGTGTCCCATTACTTGGCTATTTCTCTCCAGTTACCATAACCACTGTTCAAACCAGTCAGTGTGCATACTGTTTTCTTCTTTGCATCTGCAAGGATTACAAATATTTGCAATTAATTTAAAACTTTTAATTCAAATTTTATAGCTCAAACACTGAAAGCCTTTTGCTAAAGAAACAATACAGTCTCACAATGAAAAAAACTTAGCATGAATAGTAAACATCTCTGTCCTTGAAACTCACATGCATTGAAACGGCATTGAAACCCACATTCAAAGAAAATGCATATGGCCAGTGGAGGATTAAGTTTACCTTTGGGCTGTTTTCAAACCATAAGCCCCTTGCACACATTTTAGGACCATGCATACAGGCATGAGTTCTTTGAATTCACCTTCCTGATTGTAATAAATTATATTCCTTGTATATTACAGCACCACTTGTTAGAATGTGTTTTAAATTTGTAGTTGTGAATATTTTTCCAGTAGGCAACAAAACAAAATGTAAGAATCGTTAATGACAAAACTACCCATTTCAGAACATTTCAACCCTAAAACACCACTCAAACTTTTGTCATTACAATCCATAAATATCACTCAATATGCACCATCACTGCAGAAGTAAAAGTCATCTGAATAATTCCACATTATAAGGTCATAGGAAGTTACTAGGCTAATGGCCCTAGGCCCCTTACAAGCCTAGTCAAGTACTACCATTATTTCTATGATCAGCACCTAATGCCTCTGTCCAAGTGGAACCCCGGGGTGAATTTACAGTTATCCATCATGCAGACTGCGTTTGAAGAGGACCAGTGAGGTGCTCTGTTTGACATGAAGTGGGAGTCTGTTCCAAAGGTGTGGTAACCTCTGGGAGATAAATCTGTCCATCCAGCAGGTTTTGTTAATGCCACATACCAGGTTAAAGTCTTTAGAGTAACTCATGTACTATCTGACTTGTGGATATGCAGCATTTCCAATAAGGCAGGGTGGAGATTGCCACCTCTGAGTAGTCTGTATGAAACAGACTAAAGTGACAGTGATTTCAGATGATCCACATAGGACTGATGCTGAAATCCTTGAACTTTCCTTGTGAGGGCACTTTGTGCTCTCTCCAATCACTGCAGGTGCTTGGAATGGAACATACCAAAAGGGGCATTGTATTAAATTATTGGCTTGATGAGGGAAAAGTAGAGAGAGGTTATAACTTCTTTATTTCTGGAGGCAATGCCCTCCTTATGAGATGAGCAATGTAGAATGCCCTTCTTACTACTGTTGAGACATGGTGATCAAAGATAAGATTGCCATCAACCTGTGTGACCAGGTCTCTCACCACTGAGTGCATACTTAGAGTGTCACTATTGATGTGGTAGTTAGCAGGAACATCACTCTTACCAAAAGGGATGATAATACATTTGTTTGCGTTACGTTTAAGGCCATGACTTTGGTGCCAATCATTTGTTTGTATAAGACCCTCTTGTAGGATGTTGACATCATTTGGAGATTCTACGACTACTTCCAGTTTGCAGTCATTAGCAAATTTTGTCAGTCACAGACCTTTCACTTTTTGCATGTACTTCAGAGAAATAGATTCCAATCAGTAAAAGTCCCAGGACTGACCCCTGTGGAACACCACTAGTTACAGGTCTGCTGTTGGAGGTGGATTCCCCTATTTTGACTATATGTGTTCTATCAATGAACCAGTTAGTGACCCATCTAATGATATAAGGGTTGATACCTAGTTTTTAATTTCTCCATATCTTTTGGGTTTCTAATACCATGACTGGAATGGACCACATTCCTAAGTCAAAGTATGATTAAAATTCATGAAATTAGTATTGTTTCAGTCTTTGATGTCTGCCAGAAGTCCTCTTCGCAGCACCTGCATTGTGCCCAGTAATGACTCTTCCTCCAGTTCATACAGAGTTACATGTATCAGTAACATATCTAAATACGATTGTAGATTTTTTCATATAATACCTGTTGCTCTTACTACTATTGGAACTGTCTGGGTATCTTTCTTCCACATTGCTCTTGTTTTGGCCGCAGATCTTGATATTTTATGACCTTGTGTCTGTCTTTACACAAGACACTGTAGTCACTGGGTGTAGCAATTTCAGTGATCAGTGCTACTTTTGTCTTCTTTTCATGGACCACTATATCTGGTTTTCTTGCATCTATGTTTTGAGCTGTTGGTAATGGGTGATCTCATGTGATGTAGGCATCATCATTTTCTATGACGCTTTGTGGCTCATGTTTCCAGTGTTTTTCATCCACTAAAATACCATAATGTTTTGCTCAATTCTCAGTGTAACAGTCTTGCCACAATATTGTGCCTTGCAGTGTATATTCCTTCTTCCATTAGTATGTCACAACCAGCAAAAAGGTGTGTGACTGTTTCCAATTCTGTTTTACAGAACCTACATTTGTCTGTTTTTTCCATGTATTCAATGGACTTTGCAAATCAACGTGTATGTAGCACACTGTCTTGGGCCTCAATATTAACCTTTCATTTTTTGGTGTGAATTCGCCTGTCCTTAACCATTCCTGTGTTTGATCCTGATCAATACGAGGTTCTTCCAGAAGTTTTCAATACTTACAACTATATGCATTTCCCACATTTATTGCCTTCTCATCTGATCCTTCACCTTATATTCTTTCTTTTCTTTTCTTTTTTTTTTTTGTCAAAGTCAGTTACTGCCTGTTTTTTATCTACTTCTGATTCGATTTTTATTCTTGCTTGTTGCCAATATGCTCCTGTTAGACTAAGCAGAGAAGTCATCTCAGATTTATTCTCCTCATGTTCAAAAATTTCACTACATTTGAGTCTTGTGAGGTCATCAGATACGTGTGCAGTCCCATAATTGCAGATCTATACATGTAATCAATTTCAAGGAGTTCCATACCTCCTTCAGAATGGGGAATATATAATCTTGGTATGCACTGATTTTTATAAATCATTTGGTGAGCATGAAGCATCCTTCTTGTTTTCCTGTCTAATCTATCCAACACATTTTGGGGTCAGTCAGTCAATCCAAAACTAAGTTAGGACAGGAAGAGAAAACTGGTTTATAGCTCGTATTTTGTTCCTAGATGTCAAAGCTGTTTTCAGGACTAATTTAAGTCTTCTAAAATATTCCTTATTAAGTTTTATTTGTGTTTGTTCATGTTTCATTGTTGATCCTTCATCAGCTCACAAATATTTATACATTCCTTCATGCTCAAGTTCCTTGATACCTAACTGGGTGAGTTTGTCAATGATGCTTTAGGGGGGATAGTTTCAAAAGCCTTGCCTAAGTCTAGGTAGGCTGAATGCTCAGATTTCCCCTCAACCAGGGCCTTGGTGACTGTCTCGAAGAAGTCCACCAGGTTTAAGAGGCATGCTCTCCCTTTGACAAATCCAAACTAAGTAGGTTCAAGTGTTTGGAGATTACCTATATCTTTGTTGATAAGGGCCACGATGATTCACTCCATGGCCTTGCAGATAAGGCTAGTTAAGCTAATAGGTATATAATTTCTGGGATCAGTGGAAGCACCACCTTTGTGCAAGGGAATAACAATGGCCATTTTCCATTCAGCTGGGATGAAGCCAGTGCTTATACTATGATTGAAAAGAATACGTAATGCTTTTGCTAATTCTTGTTGGAGCCCATGTAGGATGCAGTCTGGGATGTTATCAGGTCCCATAGATGCTGTGTTTTTGGCCTTAGAGAGGAAATTTATGACCTGCTCTTTAGAGATACAAGGAAGAGGACAGGTGGTAGGGATGTCACGGGGTATGTGCACTTTAAGGAGAGGTAGGATTCTGCACTCCTGGGTAAAGAGATCTATAACTAATGAAGAGGTTGCTACCAGCAACCAATTTTACTCATCAGCATTTCATTTACAAATTCAGTGTTGGCTGTACTTGGAGAATTATTTTCCAGTGTTACATTTAAAAGAAAAGTTGGAAAGCTGATAATATTGCAAAAAGGAATGGCTGGCAAAACAATAAGTTCATGGTTACCAGGCATCTCATCTAAAGGGGGATGCACTCAGGAGTACAGGACCCTACCTCACCTTAAAGCGCACTGCACTATCAGCAATCCATCTATATTGTGTGGAAGTAAAACCCACTGCTTTCTGCACTAGGGAAGTATCACAGTTGTGCTACTAACACTGCTTTCAAATTCTATAGCACAAAAACTGATTACTATTTGCTAAACAAAACAGTAGCACATTGAAAACAGACTTAGAATGAGCAGCAGTAAACTTCTCTTCCCCTAAAACTCAGAATTCCTTGAAAATGTACTGAAACTCCAAATTCCTTGAGCAATGTGGTAGCTGGTGTAGAGGATTCAGGCTCTTGTCTCCTATAACCAAGGTGCAGGGTTTGAGACTATGTAAGTTACTTGACTGACCTGATATCCTTAATTTGTGCATTTCACATATACCTTGAGGCAATTTACAAATGGAACAGCGACATAAGTTTAAATTCTGTGTGCATCTCTCTCACAGCAGTAAGTGTATGGAATGTGCACTACATCTATGTTGTCATGAATGCAGCATATTAAAGACACATGCATGAATATAAGGTGCGTGCATGTCTTTTTAAAGAAGAAGAACCACATTAAAGAAGAAATGTTTTTAATTTTTTTTCTTTTAATTAATTGAAAAGCAAATGTGGAAGAGCTCTGGCCAGCATCGCCCCCTCAGCCACCAGGCCCTAGGCAACTGCCTAGATCTGGCTCTGGTAGCATCTATAGTCAGTATGTACCAGTGGTTAGACATGTCCTCTGCAGCTGACGGGGTTCCCTCAGTGGGCATAAGAGAGCATCTCTTTTTGGTCCTGGGAGAGGGAACAGGGAAGGTTTCACTGTTCTGTTTAAATGCTGTGCTCATCCCTTGAGAAGCTGTTGCTGCTATTAATAACACAGCTGATCCCATTTTTCCAGTCAAAAAGACTCAGAAAACCAAGCATGTATCTGGTCCTAAATCTTCTTTGGACAGGAATAGTCTACTGGGTCTGGCCCAGGGTTTAATTCAGGCTATTGATCCTTCTTGTAAAGTTGTTTCTGGTAAAAGAAAGAAGGATTCCTCTTTTCCAAAAAGAGACTCAAGATTTTCAGTGTGAACAGGATGATGCAGGGGTGGATACAGTGATTTTTCCCCCCTCAAATTTCTGATTCTGTCTCAGAGAAGAGCTCCATTTCTGATTCTCCCTGTGGGGGTTTCTCTTTCTATAGCACTGTTACTAGTGGGAGAACAATGAGGTTTCTCAATCCCTCAGAAAAATAATATGATTATTGTTCTTTTAGATATGTATATTTGTTTTATAATATTTCTATTATCATATATTACTGTTTTGTTGTTAAAAGTTTCAATAAAACAATTGAAAAAAAAAGAAAATAATATGAGTTATTATAGAAGAATCTTCCGGACCCCACACCCATTCCTGCTGTTCTGTCTGCTTTAGAGGATATATGTGTATCACTGCCTGCAATTTTCCTGATATTCAGCCAGCTGTCATTAAAAAGTCAAATAGGATGTATAAGTTTTCTCAGTGATTTACATTTCTATACACTATTCCCAAACCTGATCCTGCAGCTATAGCTTTAGTTGATTCCACTGCTGTTTAGCACTTATTTAATTTCAATCCTACTCCTTCTGATAAGGATGGGAAAATTATTGATAAGTGTGTGGAATAAAAAGTGCATATTTCTGCATCTTTGATTGTCAGAATTTTGAATTGTCAAGCTCATATGTTAAAGTTTGTGCTGACAAATTACAAAAATATGAGGAATGTTTTATTGTCTTGCGAGAAAAAAATATGCTTTAAATTTGTTTATAGGTTCACAGTTAAGTACTAAGCTAGCTGCCTTCTGGGCCATTTTAAGCTCATCAAATTTCCCTTTTAGTGCTTGAAATAACCTCATTTGGTTATAGATAGGCCTACCCATCCCATTATGAATAATTATATATTATTGCTAATGAGAATAACTGGGATCATAGAATAGATAATCTGAGGGGACCCATGCATGGGATAAAGCATTTAGGAGCTGTTTCTGTTTACTATATCTAGATTTGAATATGGACAGGAATGAACTCTGTTTTATGTAGAAGGGGACTCTGATCCACATCAGTGGTATCCTCTGTGAGATATACCTGTCCCACCAAACCATTCTGTTGATGTAGCAGAAGAAGTTTAGATCTCTAGATTGAGTATTTTTGATACCATTTGAGAATACCTTGTATGCCAGACACAGATAAAGTTTTAGCAGTCTGTAGGATACCTAATATAGTGACAGGGCTTTGAGTCAGTCCACGTAGGATGTGATGTTTAGGCCTTGTATCCTTTCAGTAAGGTATCTCTGTGGGCATTCCAGTTATTGCATTTTTGTGAACCAAACAGCAAACAGCAAATGAATGTAGACAAACCAACGCAGAGACTGGAGAAAGCTGCAACACTTTATTCTGGTACCTCGGCTAAATGCCTTCAAAGGAATAAATGCATTGATGCTTGTTGCACCTTATATACTTTAAGACATCAATTAATATAATTGACAAACACACCTTGATTGACCCATAGAGTTTAAAGAGACACAAACTAAAGCATGTATGTATACAAAAAAACACATGCTGTGAAAAAAGTGCAAAATAGTATGCAAAATTCTATACATAAATACCTAAATATCAAATTTAAGTACAAAACACCTAAGATTACGCCTAACAGTGCACCTAGAAAACTTTGAATACATAATGTGAAGTTATATCGTAAGATTAACTTCTAAATTCATGCCCCTAGGTTTTAAAGTACTGAATTTCAAAATGAACCTACTTTCTAACTTTAGCAAACTCTGTAGGAAATTTCTAGTATTATGAAATTCTGGCTTGGCAAGAGCACAAAAAAATAATGAATCAAAACTACCATTGTGGACTAGATTAAAATGTTGAGAAACTGGGCTATCATTTCTAACGTTTCGAATATCACCTAGATGTTCTAAAACACGAATTTTTAACTGCCGTTTGGTCTGACCAATGTAATATTTAGATGGAACACAATCACAGCCAATCAAATACACAACCCCGCATGATTTACAATTAAAAAAATTATGCGCAGTGTACTTAACCCCATTAATGAGACTGCCTGATAAGTTTTTTACTTTTGAACAAATCTTGCATGTTCCGCATCTGAACATGCCAGAAGGTAGATTGTGAATACTACCAGACGTGCCACAAGTTTTCACTTTATATTTCAAAATTTCCTTAAGGTTGGCATACCTGCCATAGGAAAAGGAAACATGATTCGGAAACATGTGACCAATCTCCTCATTATTGCAAACAATGGGCCACATAAACTCAACAATATTCTTTAACCTCACTGAGAAAGGGGAAAATTTGGTGACAAAAAACAATCTATCTGTGTCTGCAGAAACAATCTTTTCATCTCTAGATTTGACAACATGAGCTTTACCAAAATTGTTGCCTTTACTGTTTAAATTGAGTAATCTATCTAAACTCTTGCTGATTAAACTTTCAGAATATCCCCTCATTGACAACCTTTTTCTTACATTTTCAAATTCCACATTCCAAATGCACCTCTCAGAAGTATGTTCACTAGTGCGTTTAAATTCCCCGAAGGGGAGTGCCTCAATTAAATGGGCCGGATGTGCACTAGTAGCATATAGGAAATTATTGGAAGCTGTACATTTCTTGTAGGGTCTAAATTGGACTATGCCTTCATTATTCACATATAATAATATATCCAAAAATTGGATCTCATACTTGTCTAAACTATATGTGAATTCCAAACCAAACCTATTCTGGTGCAACATAGAAATGAATTCCTCAAACTCCAACTTATTACCCTTACATATGAAAATTAAGTCGTCTATGTATCTATAATAAGACACAACTTTTTTCCGAAAAAAATCAAGAGTATATAAAAAACTGGTCTCAAAATAAGACATGAATAAGATTGCATAAGTTGGGGCAAAATTAGCCCCCATTGCAGTCCCCTCCCTCTGGAGAAAAATTTTTTGTTCAAAGGTAAAGTAATTGTGAGTCAGAACAAACTCCAACAGTAAAATAAGATAAGTGGTTCGTGGACCCTCACCCAAAATTTTGGCAATTGCTTCTAAACCAAATTTAGTCTTGATACTGGTGTAGAGAGCCTTAACATCCACTGTAGCCCAGTAAAAATTATCCTCCCACCTTAAATTTCGCACTAGGTCACAATATTGGTTAGTATTGCTGATATGAGAACCCACATTTTTAAGTTCTTTTTTCAAAATGTTATCCAAAAATATTCCCACATGTTCCAAAAAAACCCCACAACAGGACACAATTGGATGGCCTGGAGGGTCCTGTAAGTTTTTATGTAATTTTGGAAGTGTGTAAAATGTAGGGTCCCTAGGATCAGCTATATATAAACATTTCACATCCTTACTGCTAAGAAAACCAAGCCTTTCACCCCTCTCCAGGAGGTCCAGCAATTCAGAGTTAAATTGAGCAATAGGATTAGCAGATAACTCAGCATAAACATTCTCATTGCACAAAAGGTCAAAATTCATTTTTAAAAAGTGACATTTTTCCATTATGACCCAGTTACCACCCTTGTCTGCAATGCAAAATTTGTATTCATCAGAAACTTCCTTCATCTGCTTTAATGCCAGCCATTCCTGCTTTGTAAGATTGAATTCAATGAATTGTTTCAAGAACAGCAGATATTCAGTTTCTACTTTTTTACATAGAACATTCTCAAAAACCCTTAGTACAGCTGAGCTTTTAGGAGGACAAAAAGAGCTATGTATAGGCAAACGAGGCATAGGTAATTTACCATAACCCGTGAAAAATCGTTCATTACACTTAGAAAAATTATCACAAACAGGACTGGCTTCCATAATAGTGTGTGATTCAAAGCAAGCACTAGTCTCATCATTATATTCATGTATAGAGAGGTCCATTAAAGGATCCTCTGTTACTGAAGAATACTCAGTGCTGACCAAATTGTTAATATCAACGTCACTGTCATTTGAAACGTTTAAATTATTAACATTCAACACAGAATTTGAATTTAAATTTAAATTTAACACATTGTCAGAGGCGTTTTTTGACTCAAAAAATACTCTTAAATGAAGTTTCCGACAAAAACGCTTGACATCTAGTAACAGATCTGAAAGTGCAGGCACTTTAGTTGGTACAAATTTACTACCCTTTTCCAGTACCTTTTGCATATCAGAAGTGACAAT
The DNA here is from genome assembly GCF_019279795.1 of Protopterus annectens. Classification (NCBI taxonomy): domain Eukaryota; kingdom Metazoa; phylum Chordata; order Ceratodontiformes; family Protopteridae; genus Protopterus; species Protopterus annectens. The sequence continues at coordinate 1,675,067,878 of NC_056743.1, forward strand.
TAAGTTACTTAAATTAACAATCTGTGTATAATTACCAAAATTATAAGTCACAGAAACAGTATTGAATCTACGCACAGAAGTGCAGTTCAAATCCAGCAGAGAACCTCCACTAATATCTTCGGTTCCGTCCCTTTTGTCGCGACTTTCGTTTGGACCCCTGTCGAAAGTTCCATCTTCCTTGATCTTCTGTATCTGAAGCTGCGTTTACAACTTCAGTACTATTAATGCTTTCAAAAGAAACACTTTTCTTGCTTGTAGCTGTATCTGAAGATGAGACTGACGAGTCTCGACCACTACGTGAACCACGCGAACCACGTGAACTTCCTTCACCTCCCTTCCTCTGGAAGGAACCATTCTTGGCTTTACGTTGCCAAGAATAAATAAGATTTTTACTGAGGTCATTTACATCTCTGCTTAACTTCTTTTTCTTTCTTGCGATTACTTCGCATTCGATTTTTTGAACCTCTTCATTAATGCCTTTAACCGCTGACAAGAATGTTAAATCTGGATATTCTGCAGCTAACGCGGCCTCCCCTTCAGCAATTTGGGTTTGAATTATACCCAAACTTCTCCGGTTACGATTAATAAGAATCTTTAACCAATTTAGAGAACACTGTAGTGAAGCCGCTTTCCACTCCTCCAAAAAAACGCTTTCATCCTCAGCAAATTTAAAGGCAGGCAGCTTATCAATTCTTAACCCTCTAGGTGTGATGGAAAGCTCAACATATTTCTCCAGTAGGCGCAAATCATAGAATAAGGAAGTCTCTTTTATTCTTAACTTTTTCAGGTCATCAAACTTTTTATCAAGGGAAACGTTACCAGATACAGACCACGGATCACATTGTGCCAACTTGCTGTCCCTTTCTTTTGCTAAGTTAGCAAACAAAAAACCACTTCCGTTCAAATTTGACATAGTAGGAAGAAAATCTCACAATCTCTGAAACAGGATAAAGCCAACCAAACAGCAAACAACAAACAGCAAACGAATGTAGACAAACCAACGCAGAGACTGGAGAAAGCTGCAACACTTTATTCTGGTACCTCGGCTAAATGCCTTCAAAGGAATAAATGCATTGATGCTTGTTGCACCTTATATACTTTAAGACATCAATTAATATAATTGACAAACACACCTTGATTGACCCATAGAGTTAGAAAGTAGGTTCATTTTGAAATTCAGTACTTTAAAACCTAGGGGCATGAATTTAGAAGTTAATCTTACGATATAACTTCACATTATGTATTCAAAGTTTTCTAGGTGCACTGTTAGGCGTAATCTTAGGTGTTTTGTACTTAAATTTGATATTTAGGTATTTATGTATAGAATTTTGCATACTATTTTGCACTTTTTCACAGCATGTGTTTTTTTGTATACATACATGCTTTAGTTTGTGTCTCTTTAAACTCTATGGGTCAATCAAGGTGTGTTTGTCAATTATATTAATTGATGTCTTAAAGTATATAAGGTGCAACAAGCATCAATGCATTTATTCCTTTGAAGGCATTTAGCCGAGGTACCAGAATAAAGTGTTGCAGCTTTCTCCAGTCTCTGCGTTGGTTTGTCTACATTGCATTTTTGTGGAAAGATACAGACCAAAGAGGGCATTTTTTAATATCTACCCTAATAAAAGCTATATAAATTAAAATATTTTTTTTTCTAAGACACAGGTCACTACACATTGTTTACAGTCTGTGTGCATGACTCTGATGATACTTATTCCAGGGCTATGGCCACTGGTACTGTTTAAGGAGGTTTGCATGGTTGCATTCTCAGAAGCTCCAGGATGATTTTAAAAATGTGACTTTAAAATTATCCCTTGAATTGAGATTAAGTGCTTTGCACCTTTGCTGCAGGAGTGATCCAAAAGTGTGATGAAAGGAGCGAGCTGATCCAAGGACTATCTAAGATTTTTCAGCCCCGCCTTTTCCAAGTTTTCCAAGTGATTTTCAATCTCTTCATATAGTTTTGTCAAAAAACAGAATAAACAGTCTGAACAAAATACAGGTAAACAGCCATTTAAAAAGAAAGAGCAAAGGGGTTCCAAAAAGAATTCTCAAGCCTCCCAAAACCAAGAACAGTCCAATAAGTCTGAACAACGATTCAAGAGACCTTATAAACCCTCCTCACTCTGACCTTTTTTTCTTCCAGAAAGTCTGAATCTCCATTTTTCTATTTGGCAACAGATAGTTCCAGACAAATGGGTTCTTAAAATCATTAATCGAAGTTACAGATGGCAGCGGGAGGAAATTCCTGCTTTTTAGAGGGTCATTCCTCATCCTCCAGATCAGACTGTTTTGTTTCTACTGGTTCTTCATCACATGTTGTCCAAAGGAGTGATAGAACCAGTACCTCCTTCCCAGATGTGGTAGGGTTTTTATTTAAGGATATTCCTAGTGCCAAAGAAATAACATTTTCGGAGACCAGTTCTGCATCTTTCTATCCTAAACCTGTTTGTGATACTGAAAAATTCACAATGATGCCACTTCACAATGTGTTACCTCTTCTTCCAATTTTGTGTGTCCTTGCAACACTAGACTTAAAAGATGCTTATCACCACATCCCTATTCATCTAGATTTCAAATGTTTCTTAAGGTTTTGTGTATTTAGTAACAAGTTGACAGAAAACACCAGGAAGGACCCTGTTGACCAGAGACGGTAGAGTCAAATATACAGACCAGATACACGAATTTGACCTAGGTTTCGTCTTTATTATACAGACTTCTTCAGAATATGAACACATTTAACCACTCCATTGATGTTATATGCACTCATACACTACAACAAATACATCCCACCCCTTCAATTACCCTATCAGACAAAGCTCAATCTAACAAGCATATCCTAAATCTAACTTCATTAACCCTTCGAAGTAAAAAACTATACTTTCAATCCATCTCCACAATATTGTGTTACATATCAAAATGTGTTAAATACACAAAATGTAAATGTAAAATAAACATTTTCATATACAACCAGCTAACCACTGTTTATGACACCTTGTTTTGTGTATTTAGATCACATTATCAGTTTTCTGCTTTGCCATTTGGACTATCCACTACATGAAAAGAGTTCACAAAGTGTCTAGCTCCAATTGTAGCTCATTGCAGGCTACAGGGAATCCACATTTTTTATGACTTGCTTACCCGCGGTAGTGGTGCTGCAGTAGCATTGTCACCTCACAGCAAGACGTTGTCATGTTCAATTCTCAGCTAGAGCATCTTCTGTGTGGAGGCATGCGTGAATGGGTGTGCCTTCGTTGAAGGTTGTGCATCAGGGCTGGTAACTCGGCATGTAAAAATCCACTACCAAAAACATTAGCGGACCGGGATAAGCTGAAAGACACAACAACTACAACTTACCTTTCCATAGTCTTTTTCAAAGTGTCAGGAATCTATCTCTCTCTCTCTCTCTCTCTCTTTCTCTCTCTCTCTCTCACGTAAGAGATCTTTTATACAAGCTGGGATTTAAAGAGAACATTCAAAAATCTTTCTTAACTCCTTCATACAGGATTGTGTTCCTGGGATGTCAACAAGACACCCGAGTTCAAAGTACTTTTCTTCCACAGCAAAAGTAGATTTTTATCTAGATCTATTTCTAAGGTTTTCCACTCAGACTTTAGACACTGTAAGGGAATACTGCAAGATTTGAGGTCTCATTGCATATATGATTCTCATGATTACTCTGCCAAGGCTTCACATGAGAAAGATACAGCAGTATCTGAAATCTCTTTGGTCCCAGGATCAACACCTTTATCTTTTCACATACCAGTGCCAGGGTTTGTCAGAAGAGAGGTTGTTTGGTGGAGACTACATATATCCTTAAATCCAGGTCTTCTCTTTTCTCTTCTTGCTCCAAAGCAGTCAGTCACCACAGACAATTCAGACTTTGCTTGGGGAGCAGTTTCAGGAGGGATGAAAGTGCAGGGGATGATGGACACCAAGGACAGATGCAAGAACATAAATATCAAGAAGATGCTTGGACTGATCAAGGCACTCAACTCCCTGAGCTAACTTTGGTCCCTGAGAACTCTGCAAGTGGGTACAGACAAAATAATAGTCATGTGGCACATCAACATATGAGGGAGAACCAGATTGTGCCCCCCCTTTTTGTAGAACAGCCATATTAGCTTGCAATATAGTTTCACAGTACAGTTTCACTCTACAGGCATTCTATATTCTGTCAGAGCAAAACCATGGGGCAGACAAGCTGAACAGGACCAGGGCAACCTTCACAAATAGAAACTATGTCAGGGATCTCTCTAGATTTGATCCATCTGTGGGGAGTTTCACAACTAGACATTTTTGCCTCCTCTCTGAGCAATCAACTGAAAAGGTCCTGTTGCACGACTCCTTGCAAGAAGGCCTGGAAGACAGTCCCTTTTCTTTTTTTTGGACAAGAATGTTCTTGTGTATTTTTCAACCCTTTGCAATAATACCCAGGGTACTTCTTAAGATTCAGAAGGAATCTCCCAAGATAATTGTCATAACTGCCTTCTGGCCAGGCAACTGTGGTTCTCCCTTCCTTGGGAAATGGCCAGGGGCAATTACCACAAGCTTCCTCACAGACTGGTTTTACTTATTCATGAACAGGGATGTTTGCTGCATTATGACATCAACCAACCTCAACTGACTGCCTGGATGATATGATTTTACTTCCTTTTAGACACTTGTTTATTAAGGACAGGCAACAGGTACTCATGGAGCCAAGAAAGCCTGCTGCTAGAAAATCATGTATTAGCAAATGGAAAAGGCTTTCTATGGTGCCAACAACATGTCTAGCACCCATTCAAGACTAGATGGTCTCTTGGTCTCTCTGATGGTAATTGTTAGATAGCATCTAGCTTTTTATATTATATTTTATGCGGTGGTGGTGCTGCGGTAGCATTGTTGCCTCACAGTTAGATGTTGCCCATTCGATTCTCAGAGCGTCTTCGGTGTAGCGACATGCGTGAATGGGCATTCCTTCGTTGAAGGTTGTGCATTAGGCCCGGCAAGCCAGTACGTAAAAATCTACTGCCAATCATTAGCGGATCGGAGTTCCGCTGTGGCGACCTCTAACCGGAAAAAGCCGAAAGACACAAACAAACTTAATAAACTGTATATGAAAGTGCTAAAACTGTGGTGAATAAACATTTGGCTAGGACTTTTGGTGTGGCATTTTTGTTTTTTTTTTTTGATTTTATATACATAATATGTACCATGGCTCTTTAAACCCTCAACATTACTCTTGTATTCCAGCATGTTCAGTTATAAGTTGTATTGTGTTTCTCCTGTGTATATACACTTGTATGTTAATATTGTATGATGTTTTGTTTTTGTATTTGTTTATCTGTGGAACTTTTCTCCTTGGGTCTCCACTGAAAAAGGGCTCTGCAGCCCAGTTGGGCTAACATGGTTAACTAATATCAAATAAAAATAAATAATAAATAAAGAGTATTTGTGTGAGTTACTATCTTAGGACCTTACTTATTTCTTTGTCAAGGTTCATTTATCAGATATTTTGGTGTGTCTGGCCATGAATCCTCCTCTTTCAATGGAGTCACACGTCAAAACGCTTCTCAGTGGTGTTTTGTATAAGAGGCCTCCAAGAAAACCAGTGGTCCCTCCTTGTGATCTTCATTTTGTGTTAGACAAGCAAACACATTTTCCATTTGAACCAGCCAATCTGGATGACTTGAAGTTCTTAACATGGAAAACAGTTTTACTGACTGCTCTGAGCTCCACATAAAGGGTATCTGAGTTGTAAACTGTTATGGTGAGTCAGCCTTATCTCATTTCCATAGGGACAGGGTTTCCTTGAGACCTAGTCCTTCTTTTATGCCTAACGTTGTATGTGAGTTTACTTTAAGCCATATTATCCATCTCCCCATTTTCTTTCTTGAACCTAAAAATAAGGGAGAAAGGATTCTCTATACTTTGAATGTCCACAGACAACTTAGGTACAATCTTGACAGAATGAAGTCTTTCAGATCTTCAGATTAATTGTTCTTTGCTTGAGAAGGTAAGAAGAAGGAGCAACCTGTGTCACAACATACTATTACAAAATGGTTGTCCAAGGTTTTTACCTTTTGTTATACTCACCATAACAAATCTATTCCGAGCAGGCTCAAGGCACACTCTACCAGACCTTGACTTTATCTATGGCTTTCTGAGAATGGTTCTAGCAAAGCCTAACCTGTACCTTGCGAAGGAATCATGCTTTGTTAGAACCATTCTCCATGGGCTCCTGGACTCTTCTCCTTACACTTCCCAAATATAATTAGCTATAGTAATCTACACATATAGCTGAGGCTACTGCTACAGTGATCAATATAAGGAACATAGCACAGTTATGTAAGTAAAAAAGTTTCCATAACAATGAATGTTTGAATGACCACTGCTGCAGTAGTCACTACCTCTCTCCATCTCTCTTGTTTTTAGTGTGTTTTTTATGCCAGGGTGTGGACATTTATTTTTTTATTTTTTCTAGCATTGCCCTTTCAGGGCTCATCTTCCTTTGCTCTGTTGTCAGGAACGCTCTGAAGGGCTTTGTGAACAAACTTATCTTTAATCAGCTCAACCTGAACTGCCTGACAGTTTCAGCACATGGAAGGTGCCCTGAAGCTTTGTAAGCTGGCCGACTGTTATATCCTTGGCAGGATATAACTCATATAGTTAAAGCTACTGCAGCAGTGATCATTTGAACATCTGCTGTTATGGTAAGTTTTACTTACACATCTGAATTTTCGGGTGTGTTTAGGCTTGAAATAAAATATTTAGAGACAAACAATACGATTATGTTCCAGGAAATTATATGCATGATGTGAAATAGGTGATGAAAGATGTTCAATTTGAATTGTTTTGAATATTTTAATATAAGTATTGAATGTTGCTTTTTATTCCTGTAATTATTTTAGAGATTAACATGTTAATAAAGTACTTTTTGAACTGCAGTTTTTCATCAGCAGTCACCACCACTTCTGTTCCTCCTGCCTCAATTACTTCTCATTTGGGTAGGTGGGACCATTTCTTCACATCTTCAGCATATATTGAACCTTAAAAATGCCCTTCATTGTCATTGCAAGAACATGAATTAAATGTCACATGACTGGACAACCCAAAGTGCACCCTGTATAACCACTGGTACTACTTTAGAATCCACATCCATTGTGAAGAAGCATTTTATTTACCTTACTTTTGCATAAAACCCATTTATCTTAGAGTAAGGAATTAATGTGTGCTGGTACCAGCCAGTAAATCTAATACCGTCTGAACAACTGTGCTCAGCATGAAGAGGTTAGCTTGTGTTGGACAGCAAACACTAATATGTTGCGTTTATAGCTGAAGCATTCTGGTTTCTGTGTTCACATCTGCTAAATGATTTTAGGCTCCTGTCTACAGACTGAACAGCAGAAAAAATGGGTGTTGCATATCTGAAGTAAATATGTATAGTTTGGAGCTGTGTCCTTTGGACTCCATTGAAAAAGGCATTTCTCCAGGACGTTCATGAAAATGGAACGTCCCAGATGGACATTCCTGGTTAACAATTAGATAAAGTGTGTGTGTGTGGCCTGCAGGACCTATGCTGAAGTCTATTCTGCATATCTGATTATGTATTCACACACACACACCCATATACGTATGTTTATGCACAAATATATATATATAAAGCAAAATGAAATACAGAATATAATGTAAGAACTGTAGAAATGTATAAGCCTTCAATGCTGTACCCCACCTGCAATGTTCAAATTGCTGACACATTTAACAAGAAGTGTTGTACTTTGTGCTACACATTTCTAGGTTTTCTGCAAATTTTGTTGCCTTTTTGCTTCTTTATGTCAGCTGCTTCTTTTTTAATTATTTCATTATTTCAGCAACTACTACATTTTTGCTAATTCTTCTTGTATAAGTGTCTGTGGCATCTTTGCAAACAAAATTACTTTCTGTTGTTCCCATTAGTATTATGATAAAGATGATATTGCATGAGATCATTGTCACACTATCTAAGTTTTTTTATTATGGCGCCCTGTAGTCACACACAATGCTGTTTCCCACAGGGGAGATTCCTAAGTATGATATATTGTCAGGAAACATAGATAATGGCTTCCAGTCAATTCTTCAGTCCTGAAGAAATCATGGAATAAAAGCACAGCATGACACATGCATCGACTTCTACCTAAATATTGTATTTTTAAAGATTTTCCTGAATGCTGAAAATTCTTTCAGAATGGAATATAGTTTTTATTTAAATAAAGAGATGTTGATTCTTTGTGCTGGTTCAGGACCTTTGTTGCACCTCTGAAAGAAAGGGAGATGGCTCCATTTAGATGCCTGTATGCTATATTCAGGCATTTCAGATATGTTTGCAAGGAACAAATAACTATCACATAAAAGGCTGCATGGGTTTGTATACCAATGCATTTCTTCTACTCTACTTTCGTATCACTCCCATCTCTTCTGGCTCTTACTTTCATGTACTTGGTCACAGTGTGTTGCTCCCCCTGGTCCGTAGTGTGAATCGAAGAAACACAACAGTTTCATTTCTCAGTCCTTGATACAAGTAAAAGGCAGCACCTGCACTCAGAGATTTGTTTATGTAACTTTTTTTTAAAGCTGAGATGCTTACTGTTATCTGCTTTCATACTTTAAAGAGAAAATAAAGCTCCCTGCCAGTACTCAGTTTCCTTTGCAGTAGCTTCAGAACTTGCATATTTCCTGTCAAACATTCAGAAGTGTGTTAAAGTATTTTTTAAATATGGTCACCAACAGTGAGTAACGAGATTTCAGATCAACCAGAAAACTCCATTTGGCCCAGCAGAACTCCCCAGTGCAGCTTCACAACTGCTGCAGAGAGGTTTTACTATGCAACACCTGAGGTTTTAAATTAAATGTCAAATCGAGTTTGATGATGGAAATGTGAAATGTGTGACCTGCTCCTGGAGAAAAACCTTGTAACTCAACCTCATGCTTTTGTGTATATAGCAGTACATTTGCAAATCTATATGTTTGTTAAAATAAACCCTACAGAATAGTGAGCTGTGACAGGAACAGGGCATCATACTATAACTCACCTCTGAATACCATATCTTATCTCACCAAATCAAACAAACATTATTCACGTACCCCCCCCCCCCCACACACACACACACACACACAAATGCATACCAAATCTGTTCTCAGTTATATTGATATTTTTGTCACAAACATGCTGTTTCTTGTTGATTCTTTTAATTAGGGGTTACTCCTTTCTCTACTCCTCTATCCTATGCCACCTAATCTAGGTACTACTCTTTTTTTCTTAGTAATTCTATAAAACATAAAGGTCTTTCTCTCTTAATTGGGTTTTACTCTTACCCACTATTGTATTTAGTATAATCTTTTTTACTCTAATAATTTTTTTTTTTTAGTATAATTTTTAGAGTAATATTTTTAGAGTTTATAACCTGAGTATTATATATTTTTTTACCAATGCTTTCACTTTATGTGATTTTACATGCCTTTTTATATATGTTTAACATTGTCACTATTCATATTTGGAGCTTTTCTCCCCGGGCCTTTACTGAAAATGGACATATATCCAGTTAGACTAGCCCGGTCAACAAATGTAAAATAAATAAAAAATAAAAATAAATAAAAGTTAATTGCCACAGTTTGCATCTATGTTAATCATAGAACAAAGGGTAAAATTAAGAGTGTTATAAGACTGTAATATATAGGATGAGGCATGTAACTTGACAGAAAGCCAACATATAGCTAACAGGTCATTACAATATTCTTTTTCTTTTTTGAGAGTATTTGAAAGAAATGTGCACTATAGCTCTTTGGGGCAATACTTGGATGCAACACTTACCTTTACCATCTGATAAGACTTGGTTATCGAGAACAGTTCTTTGTTGAGGTGCCTTTTGTTTTAGGATAGCATGCCCTCTCTCCGTCAGTGTCAAGTCATATCAGGGAATCATGCCTCAGAGCACAGTCCTCAGATTTACTGGTAAATGAAAACTCTTTAAATATTTTGAGATTGTATGTGCATGTGTCTCTGCATAGGCATGTCCATGCTCCAGGTGAGACGTGGATAGTTACCCAAGCTGGTATCACCTGTCATCCTCATTTGCATGCTTATTGTTAGAATATAGCAGAGACAAATGCTTATTTCTATGTATCTGAAATGTATACTGAGATATACACAAATATATATAAAGGAGACCTTGACCTAATGAGATCTGCTGACTATGTGGCTGATTTCTTTTGCAACTGACCCTCAGTATTCTTTTTTCCCCTCAGTCTGTGTGTGTGTGTGTGTGTGTGTGTGTGTGTGTGTGTGTGTGTGTGTGTGTGTGTGTGTGTGTGTGTGTGTGTGTGTGTGTGTGTGTGTGTGTGTGTGTGTGTGTGTGTGTGTGTGTGTGTGTGTGTGTGTGTGTGTGTGTGTGTGTGTGTGTGTGTGTGTGTGTGTGTGTGTGTGTGTGTGTGTGTGTGTGTGTGTGTGTGTGTGTGTGTGTGTGTGTGTGTGTGTGTGTGTGTGTGTGTGTGTGTGTGTGTGTGTGTGTGTGTGTGTGTGTGTGTGTGTGTGTGTGTGTGTGTGTGTGTGTGTGTGTGTGTGTGTGTGTGTGTGTGTGTGTGTGTGTGTGTGTGTGTGGGATGGTGTGTGTGTGTGTGTGTGTGTGTGTGTGTGTGTGTGTGTGTGTGTGTGTGTGTGTGTGTGTGTGTGTGTGTGTGTGTGTGTGTGTGTGTGTGTGTGTGTGTGTGTGTGTGTGTGTGTGTGTGTGTGTGTGTGTGTGTGTGTGTGTGTGTGTGTGTGTGTGTGTGTGTGTGTGTGTGTGTGTGTGTGTGTGTGTGTGTGTGTGTGTGTGTGTGTGTGTGTGTGTGTGTGTGTGTGTGTGTGTGTGTGTGTGTGTGTGTGTGTGTGTGTGTGTGTGTGTGAGTGTGTGAGTGTGTGAGTGTGTGATGGATGTGTGTGTGTGTGTGTGTGTGTGTGTGTGTGTGTGTGTGTGTGTGTGTGTGTGTGTGTGTGTGTGTGTGTCTAATGTACTTTGAACCCTGTGCGGTTATACATTCTGTGATTACGTCTGGCAACAGACTATTCTAAGCATTAACAGCCCATTCTTCTCTGAAGTATTGCATTCCCATTTCACTTCTGAACTTTCCATTATATACTACCCACTTTGACCCTCTTTCCTTTTTGTTTCCTCTATAGAAGCCCAGTCCTTTTCCCACATTTCTCTTTAGGAACACTACTAAGTTCTAGATCGGAAAGTAAAGGAACACGAAGGACTGAAACTACATTTGTCCAAAACTCACTTAAGAAAATTTAATTTGATATAAGATGCCATGAGCTCAGAGCCTTAGTACTGCAATGTGAGAAAAGCAAAGTCTCTATAACTTTTAGGCAGATAAAGTTTTAGCCTTCTGCTCAGTATTTTAAAATTTACTTTTTTCCCTTTGCATGTAGGATGAGACTGATTATTCCTTTTTTATCTCTGCCATGCTGAATCATCCTGCTGTAATTTTGAAGGTAAAGAACAACAGCTTGCTTTCCTAACCAACAGTAGTTATTCACTTAACTTTCTTCTTTCTGTCGTTTTTGCATACCTGGCCTTTAATTATGGTTTCTTGTGCTTCCTGCAGTGTTCAAACAGCAAAGTATAATGTGGTAATAAAGTACATTGGGTTTTTCTGCATTATGTCCCCAGTTTATTAACCAGGCTACCTTTTTTTTTTTTGTTAGCTTTATTGGAGTACAGCCATCTACACCTATCATAGGACATATGTCATCGGTCACATTACACAGCCTTGGAGGTGATATGTAGGTAAAGGTCCTCTGTATTAAAGCTATAATGTACTTAATAAAATAATGTTGGTTCAACTACTGCCTCGGGGTGCTTTGGTCCAGCTGGTGTTTATTGTTTTTTTTTTTATTTATTTTATTTTTTATTTTTTTTTATTTGTGACATGCAAGAATGTCCTTACTTTCAGTGTCTTGTATCCTAGAAAATGCCTGACTGTAAAATGTTGCAAATTTGAGAATTGCACAGAGTTTTAACTTATAGTAAAACTGACAGCTCAAAGTGTCATTCTTGAGCTAGAGAAAACCAAGACAGCAGGTATGCTCAAAAAAAAAAAAATCATTTTCTAGGATAAAAAAAGATTTATGAAAATATGCATTCGTAAGAGAACATTTGAGAATTTACATTTCAGTGAGAAAGTGTCGTAGTTTAGACTAAATCATTTTATTCACTGGAATTCTTGGAGCTCAGTGTTTTTTGGAACAGCATAAAGTTCCCATCAATATTAGTTGAACGCAATTCAGCCATGGAAAGCTGGTATGGAATAAGACAAAATTCCACAGTCTGTGGACTTCAGCAATCACCCAGTGAACATAATGACAAATACATAAACCACAAGAGATAGCACTTTAAATTGTTAGTGTGCCACTCTGCTGACATCATAACATATCTTACTGTGGTGCCTGACTGTGGTACTCAGGACGTGGTCATAATGTACACACAAGGTGAAAAGTGAGCTACATCACTGCTTTCTGGTGAAAATATTCTAAAAACACCTCTAAAGGCTACGCACAGCAGGTGAAAGGCTGTATAATGATGCATACCAATGGCCAAGGAGTGGTTATTCAACACATGACTGATTTGCTTTAATCAGGATGACTGGACACATGCAGGAGTTTCCTCTACTACACACTTAAGGAAAGAGTCACATGGTCACCAAGAAGGAGCTAGAGACTGGCATTATTTAAGGGGAAAATTAAATATTTTAGGGTTTTCCTGAGAAAGCTAATGTAACAGCTTCTGACAAAGAATAGACTGCTCTGTAAGAAAAGGATATTTTACTCACCACCCTACCCATTCTTCTTATATTCTTAATTCCAAGTGCCCACCTTTTGTATTATTTTAACTTCAAAAATATCTCCCACACCTCAATTATTGGCTGTTACTAGTGTTTTCAAATATATAATTTCATAAAGGTACTCCTCAAAAATTAATTAAATTAATTGTCCATCCTATTGTGCCCCAGTGACCCAGAATATTGACTACCCATAGACAACTTCACGTGTAGCAGTATTCTGAGACTGCATGGGTAAACAGGCCTTGTATTGATTAGGTATTTCACTCTGGCAGCCTCCTTCCCCATCGCCTTAATCTAGGTTTCTTTGTATATAAAACCAAATCCAGCATACTAACAACCTGGAATGTAGTTACACATTGTACCCTAGTTGCATTTGGGAGTTTCTGCCTAGTGCATTGTCAGGGAGGGAAGGAGGAATAATATAATAATTCTATATTTTTAACAGAAGCCAAACTCCATGTCATAAATGCCCAGGCTTGTCTCCTAGATCAGAAATTGCTGGAACCCCTGAACTCTCAATTTCCATATTTCTCACATTAGGATTCCTTGCCTGGCTCAGTGGCAGAGGAGGATTTAGACCTGATTGTGAGCCAGGTGGCAGGGATTCGATTAATGGATCTGGTACTGTAGGATCCAGGTGTGGAAGGAGAAGTGTGAATAGCTATGACTTGCTCATGTCAGGGGGCAGGCATGCATTCTACAAGGACATGAGGTAAGAAGACTTTTTGATGAAGACCAGAAGAAGTACTGCCTGAGCTCAATGATGGGAGGGGGGTTGCTTGCTGGTATACCTCCTTGCAGAAGAGGAGAGGAACCAGAATAGTCAATGCATTGTGTACCCCATTCTCTTTGGAGCTGACCATGGTTAAAGGGAAGTAGGGCATAAAAAATCCAAACCTTGCTAGATGACTGCTTACATGATGACCCCTCCCACTCAACCCTAACCCTGTTGCTAGGGAACTAATGGGCTAATTGGCTGGGATGGGGCTGATTATCAACAAGCACTGAGGACAAAATTCAACAGACAGTGCCACAATTTCTTCATGCTCACTGATAACTTCCTTTTATTTGGGGCTAATGATTGTTTTTGTGAGAGATGCAGATGTTTATTAAACAAGATATAAAGCAAGCCATTTGATTAGACTTTGAGTACCCAGTACCCTTCTCCAAAAAGTAAAGCTTATTTTAAAGTGCTGACCTGTACTTGTGGCCCATACATGCTTTCACATAGTGGGCTTCATGTCTCCTCAAAAGGGTTTAGTGTACTGAATGGAGTCTTCTTTAGATAAGGTCAAATTAATGAACAAGCAAAAATTTTGAAATAGCTATAATGTGAATATGGGACTTATCAACACCCATAATCTACCTAGAGTTGCCTTTGAGGGAACCAGAATGTTAGCTATTGTAGTGACATAGCAATCAATTCAGAAATATTACACTGAGGTGCACACTATTGCGGTACCCATTTCTGGTTGAGAGACAGCCCAACCACAGTACTGCAACATGAAAACATCCAGTACCAAGGTGTGTTGTCTCTGCTGGCATGTTAAATGCCAGTTGGGCACTTAGTGGTCAAGGCATATGGTAGTTAGCCTTGTGCTCTCTCTTGGAACAGTAGCTGCTGCCACCACTTCTAGCTGCCACAGGGAAAGTGCCCATCTGCACACAAAATAGTTATTCGGAATTCAGAGGCATGCAAATTAGCTGATAATGAGGTCTTTCCTTATTGAATTTAATCTATTTCTGAATTACAAAATACTGCCTCATGAAAGCAACCTTTTTGCAGCAGCTCTTAGTGTGAGCAATGGGATTCTTTATAAATCTTGAAGGTAGTTCAAGGAGCAATCTTGTGTAATACAAATGCCTGATGTCAATAATTTCCCTGAGAGTCTCAGTCTGACACACTGAGGACTGGAGGCACTTGATACATTTATTTTTAGAAGTTAGTCTTTAAAAAGTAGTGTGATAGAAAATTGTGGATATGAAGTATTCTACATCAAATTCATAACAATCAACACAACCTATAATTTGATAAAGTGGTACTTTATACCTTCCTTGCCATGTACAACCACTTTCTTCATAAATTTGTAATCAAGCCCATAACAAAAAAATATATATATAGTTTTCTACTCATTGACCTAAATTAGTCCTCCATAGTCTGGGAAAACTGCTTCAACTAATAATTTGATGCAAAACTACTATGTTGCATAAATATTAAGAAATGGAAAATGCTGACAAGGAGCTGAAATATATTATAGGTAATCCTGTCACACATCATCGGTTGCTGTACTGAGGTAAAGGTCAACCCATTCCCTTTTCACTCTGCCCACAATGCAAAAACATACATGACAAACAGATCCTATTAAAAATGATACCACTATTTAAGGATATTTCAAACAGCAACTATGGTGCCCTGAACTTCCTAGACAAAATATCATCCACAATATACTTACCCTACCTCTCCCTCACTTCATCCTCCATAACCACAGCTTCCATGTCTGTCACTTATTTCCCTCCGTCCTGGAAATATTACTGAGTGTGTGTGTGTGTGTGTGTGTGTGTGTGTGTGTGTGTGTGTGTGTGTGCGTGTGCGTGTGCGTGTGTGTGTGTGTGTGTGTGTGTGTGTGTGTGTGTGTGTGCACGTGGGTATATAAACCAACAAGTTAATCTCACCAATGCTTGCCTCTACTATATTAAATAGAAGTTAAACTCGCCTGAAAAATGCATCTGTCATGCTATGCTACACTTTCAAGTCTCTTAAAAAGGAGAATTGCTTACAGATGGGGTACTTTCATCTTCAACATATCATTAATGCATCCTACACTTCCCATTTTAAGAGTATCTCCTGAGCCCTCTTATCAGGTTCTTACCCAACATACTTTCTATCTAATGACAGGCATAATGTTACATTAAAGTCTCCTGCAATTAGTTTATTCCTCATAGCTGGTAAGTCATTTACATTTGTTTACCAGGATAGTCCAACTAGACACAGGTCAATTTACAGCAGAGGCCCAGGGAGAAATGCTCCTCAATTAGAATAACATCAACATGGTAATGCAAACAATTATATAGCAGTAATAACTGAGGTAAGTACAGATAAAAAAAGTCTCATACAATCCAGTCTAAACAATAAACAATAAATCAGTAGTAAGTGAGTAAATTTACAAAAGTAGAGAGTCTCATACATCAAAGCTTTAACATTGGTTTAGTGAGATAGGAAAACAGAATAAAAAAAAACATATGATTAACAATTTCAAGTTGACAGTAACATACCTAACTGTAGCATTTATACAGTAGAGATAGCAGGAAGGAAGGTGTAAAGTCTGCTGAGATTGTGAGATTCGTGTGATGCATGGACATAGCCATGTATTCATAAGATGTGATTTGAGAGCATTTTTGAAATGTGTGTTAGTGGGGACAGAGGTCAGAGAAGGGGAGAGGTTATTCCAGGATCTAGCTATGGCATGAGAAAACGAGCTTTCCCTGAGTTGTTGTTAGCTTTCGACATGCAGAGGAGGGATTTCTCGGTAGATCGGAGAGGATGATTAGTTCCATATGGAGAAAGTAACTGACAGTGCTGGGGATTTTTCAAGATGTCTAACAATATTAAAGGCAATGATTAGTTGGTGGTAAGTGAGTAGCTGGAGAAGTTCTAGCCATTGTAGTTCCCTTAGAGATTGACAGTGATGGGTTCTGAAGGTAGAGTTGTTAGCAAACTTGGCAATTTTATTGTAACATGATTCAAGTCTTGTGAGATCAAGTTTTCTGACTTGGGTACGAATTGGCACGGCATACATTAGAGTGGAGAGTAGATGGGTTTGGGCTAGAGTGATCCGTGCCTGTTCTGAGAGGAATTGTTTATGCCTATATAGGGTTCCCATTTTTTTGTGGACCTTTTTTATGGTTTTATTATGTTATGTTATGGTTACCTTTTTTTCATATAACCTTGTAATATGGGTCATCTGTATAGGGCCTTAAATATTGCCAACTTCCTGCTGGTGTATCCTACGCTTATTTGAATTATCATCAGTCTACCACAGAGTAGTACAATGCACACACCTCTTTCTCACACTATGTTCTGTCACTTTCCAAACTTTTTTTACATTATCTATTCTCTTCAATGTCATTTCCTAGTGGAACACAATATCTGTCCTTTCTCTAGCCACCTTTCTTAATGTTCTTTTCCTTTTGATTGAGTGGCATAATCTCTTAATATTCCACAACTGAAAATGTAACCACCATATTCCCACAAGACAAAACTTAAGTTTCCTACACTAGTTCCTCCCTCTTTTTCACCCCCTGGCTTGGGCATACAAAACATCTCCAAGTTACATTGCAATTAACAAATTAAAAAATACATTTAAACAGAATACTACTAATTTTACAATTTCAGACAACAAAGCTTAAATGCACCGTGCATCTAAAAGTCCTCCTAAATGTGTTTTCATATTGGATGCAATTTAAAGCATATGCAGACATTGGGTCAGATTCCAAAAGACTTGCTCTTGTTGTAAATTACTTGCTCCAGTCACTTACACTGAGAGCAAGTCTTTTGGAATCTGGCCTCTGGTGTAAACCTGCTTTATAGATAGAGCTTACATGAGAGTAAGTCACTTGCAATGAGACCAAGTCTTCTGGAATTGGGGCAGGCTTATACTTAAGTAATTCACTTACACTGAGAGCAAATCTTTTGGAATCTGCCCTATATATTATTGTACACAATATCTGCAATTAGTTGTCATATGAGGCTTGCCATTTCAAATGTTTATTTAAACCCACTTTTAGAATTCATGTATGCATTCAGTGAACATTTCAAATATATACTGTGGTGGGTCTATACTATAACAATGAATGATCAAACGATTGAAAGCTGTTATATCGACCCTAAAACGTTGAATTGCCAAAACAGCGAATGGCCAGAACAACGATTTTTTTTCCCATGGAAAAAAATCGCTGGACCCAAAAAAAAAAAAAAAAAAAAAAAAGAACACTAAATAAAGTGGGGGGCTGTTCCTCCCACACCCCCCCTACATAAATATACTAAATCCGAGATCACATTACAGTGGAGGAAATGGCACAACCTTGACAATGGCCCAGCAATTTTTTCCCTGGGGAAAAAAATCGCTGTTCCGGCCATTTGCTGTTTTGCCGGTTTGATGTTTAGGGGTTGATATAACAGCATTCGATCATCTGATTGTTTGCAGTTCTAAAGTAGACCCACGCTGGTCCCATTTCAATTAGCACAGATGCTACTGACTTCCTTAAGACTTATCTTAAAGCTTAAATGAGGTTTGCCTAAATGCCAGCATTGGCATGCATTTTTGATGTTAAAACTGTAATTCGCTTGTAAAAAATGAGTATCTATTAATCATTAGGAGGCCCTTAATTAATTACTCTGTAAGTCTCATCCAAGCTTGTCATTTTTGTCACATCTAAAACTAAACTAAAATTTCACTTATCCCAGCCATGCTTTTTTTTTTGCTAACAGACCTCTAGGTCGCAAGTAATATAGAAACAACCATTGTCCCCTGTCTTGACCTTACTAGTGATGTACATTTTTGCACAAAACATGACAGGCCACATGTAAATTCATAACAAGCATTTACTATGAAGTACCTGTAGCATACAGACACATACTAGGTGAACATTTCAAATAAGAAATACCATGCAATCCTAGTACCAAAACTGTAAATTCTAAGTGAAATAGAAGATTCCAAGCTCCTCAGCATGCCATTCTAATAAGTTTACCATGGATGTTAATCAGGTTAACTTTTAAAAAATGTCTTAGCATGCTTTTTTACAAATAAAAGCTTTCAGATATATCAAGTGTGCCATGTCATGACCAGTCCAGTACTGATACATATTTCTATTAACAAAAACATTGACATAAACCATTACTAACAAAATCTTTCCATAACTATTGTCCCACAGTTTTATATTACTTGTTTAAGACCAACAATGATAGATACAAGTATCAAGTTTCCTACAATATGCCTTCATTAAGAAGTCCATTTGTAGCCAGTTCCTTATATACATTGTATAACTTACATGTAGATGTGAATATCAGTTTAATATAACTGTGCAGACTTCTGAAACAATACCCATATACTTGATGAATTCTTCTGTGCTATCTTGTACAAAGGTTGCTGAACAGCTAATTGATCTGTCTTCTCTCTCTCTCTCCCTCATGAATCTCTTTGTAATATTTCACTGCTCCTTAAGTTGGCTTCTAGAACTGCTAGAAGCCTTGATGGTCTTATCAGACCAACACCTAGACAAGTGATCTTCATGACCTCTATGCCTATTCCTAGAACAAATGCTCAAAATAAACTGAGAGTTGTCTTTCCCCCATTCCATGCTTCTCTCCCCTTACATTAAAGAAGCAGGGGTTCTATCTTGATGCATGCTGAATGGCACCTCTACAGCTCCCTCTGTTATCAGAACTGTTTCTGTCCCATCTGAACCACCTTCCATTGCCTTCTAGCCCAAATGCCCTGCAAATTGTGAAGAGTTTCCTTAATTTTCTGAATAGAATTGAGTCACCTATGGTAGCCATTAATTACCACTTTTAATTATGCAGGATACACAATTTATAACTGTAGGCTCATGTTTTTCAGCACCTTATCAATGGGGTCAAGAGACATGCAACTAAAAAACACTTGCTGCTATATTCAAATAGCCATTCTTTCAATTTCTTGCCCTGTTATACTCCATTAGTCATTTATTTAAGTTGACAACCACATAGCACATGGGCACTATGCAATAACCACTCTTTAGTATAGAAAGAATACAACTTACCCAATATTTGATCTGGCTTTTTACTGACAGTGGAACATTGCTTGTTTCATGAAGATGCTCCATCTTCCAGGTCAACTGTGTAGGAATACTTACAGAGTTCAGAAGCCTGAAAGAAAATCAGTAGATCGTCATCTTATTTTTTTTTTATTAATCCTAGCAATGCTTAATCTGTTCACCAGTTCTTCTTCTTTTACATGTAACTCACTTAGCTGCAGTGTAGAAGTGATTTTCTCATACTGTTGAAGAAGTAATGTTCTCATGCCATAGAACTGATGTTCTCATACTGTTGAAGTAATGTTCTCTTACCATAGAAGTAATATTCTCATATTGTTGAAGTAACATTCTCATACCATAGAAGTGATGTTCTCATACCGTTGAAGAAGTAATGTTCTCATACCATAGAAGTAATGTACTCATACTGTTGAAGAAGTGATCTTCTCATATAGTTGAAGAAGTGATGTTCTCATACTGTAGCAGAAGTGATGTTCCCATACTGTTGAAGAAGTAATGTTCTCATACCATAAAAGTAATGTTCTCATACTGTTGAAAAAGTAATGTTTTCATATCATAGAAGTAATGTTCTCATACTGCAGAAGAACTGATGTTCTCATATTGTTGAAGAAGTGATGTTCTCATACTGTAGCAGAAGTGATGTTCTCATCCTGTTGAAGAAGTAATATTCTCATACCATAGAAGTAATGTTCTCATACTGTTGAAGAAATAATGTTCTCATACCATAGAAGTAATGTACTCATACAGTTGAAGAAGTAAAATTCTCATACCATGGAAGTAATGTTATAATACTGTTGAAGAAGTAATGTTCTTATACTATAGAAGTGATGTTCTCACCCTGTTAAAGAAGTAATGTACTCATACTGTAGAAGAACTGATGTTCTCATATTGTTCAATAAGTGATGTTCTCATACTGTAGCAAAAGTGATGTTCTCATCCTGTTGAGGAAGTAATATTCTCATACCATAGAAGTAATGTTCTTATACTATTGAAGAGGTAATGTTCTCATACCATAGAAGTAATGTTCTCATACTGTTGAAGTAACATTCTCATACCATAGAAGTGATGTTCTCATACTGTTGAAGAAGTAATGTTCTCATACCATAGAAGTAATGCACTCATACTGTTGAAGAAGTGATGTTCTCATATAGTTAAAGAAGTGATGTTCTCATACTGTAGCCGGAGTGATGTTCCCATACTGTTGAAGAAGTAATGTTCTCATACCATAAAAGTAATGTTCTCATAATGTTGAAGAAGTAATGTTTTCATACCATAGAAGTAATGTACTCATACTGTAGATGAACTGATGTTCTTATATTGTTGAAGAAGTGATGTTCTCATACTGTAGCAGAAGTGATGTTCTCATCCTGTTGAAGAAGTAATATTCTCATACCATAGAAGTAATGTTCTCATACTGTTGAAGAAGTAATGTTCTCATACTGTTGAAGTAACATTCTCATACCATAGAAGTGATGTTCTCATACTGTTGAAAAAGTAATATTCTCATACCATAGAAGTAATATTCTCATACTGTTGAAGTAACATTCTCATAGAAGTGATGTTCTCATACTGCTGAAAAAGTAATGTTCTCATACCATAGAAGTAATGTACATATACTGTTGAAGAAGTGATGTTCTCATATAGTTGAAGAAGTGATTTTCTCATACTGTAGCAGAAGTGATGCTCCCATATTGTTGAAGAAGTAATATTTTCATACCATAAAAGTAATGTTCTCATAATGTTGAAGAAGTAATGTTTTCATACCATAGAAGTAATGTACTCATACTGTAGAAGAACTGATGTTCTCATATTGTTGAAGAAGTGATGTTCTCATACTGTAGCAGAAGTGATGTTCTCATCCTGTTGAAGAAGCAATATTCTCATTCCATAGAAGTAATGTTCTCATACTGTTGAAGAAATAATGTTCTCATACCATAGAAGTAATGTACTCATACAGTTGAAGAAGTAAAATTCTCACACCATGGAAGTAATGTTATAATACTGTTGAAGAAGTAATGTTTTTATACTATAGAAGTGATGTTCTCATCCTGTTGAAGAAGTAAAATTCTCATGCCATGGAAGTAATGTTCTCATACTGTTGAAGACATAATGTTCTCATACCATAGAAGTAATGTACTCATACTGTTGAAGAAGTAATATTTTCATACCATGGAAGTAATGTTATAATACTGTTGAAGAAGTAATGTTCTTATACTATAGAAGTGATGTTCTCATCCTGTTGAAAAAGTAATGTACTCATACTGTAGAAGAACTGATGCTCTCATATTGTTGAAGAAGTGATGTTCTCATACTGTAGCAGAAGTGATGTTCTTTTTTTTTTTAAAACAAGTTTATTGTTTTAATATACAAGAGAAATATCATAACAATTTTATACAAGTAATTAAAATAGATATGATTATAACATTCAACAAAACAACCAAAGTATTTACAAAGACATCCACTACAATCAGATCAATTAATTAAACTAAAATACCATGCTATTGAAGTTAAGACTTTTTTAACAGGTTTTGTAAATTATCCCATACAATATAATAAGATGTTTTCCTAGTTGTTCTAGACCTTATTGTGTTTATTTCCATATGGCACACTATATTCATAACATTTTTAAATTCATTGAACGAAGGAGGTGTATCTGAAATCCAATTTCTGGTTATTATTTTCCTAGCCACTGCTAGAATAGACCATAACACGGGAAGCTTAATCTTTTTAATACTTTGAGGTACAGGTGTGTTGAATAATATAAGAGATTTAGAAACAATGAAATTATCTGTAAAAAGAGCCTGCAAAAATTCATTAATTGACTTCCAATATTCTTTCAATTTTATACAGTCATAAAACATATGAGCCCAGTCAGCATTAATTTCTACATTACATCTTTTACATAGATTATCTTTATTATTTATTTTATTCATCATCAAAGGTGTATAAAAAGATTTATGTAAACATTTCCATGTAAAAAGTCTCCAGACAATGGAAGACGTAGTTTTGTAGGCAGATTCCAATATATATTGTTTATCTTGTTGGTTTGGTGGGTCCCCATTAATGGAAGTGAAGTAGGTATCTACACTGTAAAAAGTTTCTTGTCTGATAATTTTATGTATGTATGAAAGCTTTCCTTTATCAGAAACCTTATGTTGTAAATTTAATATCAAGTAATCAATCAGTGTTGGAATAGATTCTTTAACTGTTATAGACATTAGATCTATTTTATTAATGAGATGTTGTCTAAAGGTCGGAACCTCTAACCAGCAAGTTTCTCTTAGATCAAATTCTTGTTTTAAGAAATCTAGATTTTTAACTTTATTATCAGATATCAACTGATACCAGTACTTTAGATCATTATCTATAGCTAAATGGGTTCTTTCAGAAGTAGATGACAAAAGCATACCCTGAGTATACATTATAGGGAATATAATAAAATTCCATTCCCTATATTTAGGATATATGAATATAAAGTTACGATAGCTAATAATAATGTTTAATGGGTAACTAACTATATGTTTAGGTGTAATAGGTGAAGTACAAAATTCCTTTAGTAACCATAACATGGAGTTATTTACAATCATATTTTTATGTGTTAAGGAGATTTTCATGAAGTGTATACTAATTAGCTCCCAGTAATCTTTCCATTTTGCAACATATGACTGATCTATTAATAAAGTAATAACTTTTACAATAGAAGAGATAGTATATAAATTAAAGTCTGGAAAAGAAATACCCCCTTGAGACCAGCTATTAGTATGTTTCTTTAATGCAATCCTAGGTCTATTAGGTGCCCATAGGAAATTTAACATTAGTGTATTCAGTTTTTTGATAATTATTTTTGTAGGTGGGAGTATTATTGATTGTATTAAGTATAAAATCTTGGGGAATATTATCATTTTAATAATTGTAAGTCTCTCTTCCATAGTAAAAAACATATTATTCCAGGTATTAAAAAGGTTTTGTATATTAAGAAAACAGGTATTATAATTATTATATATAATAGATTTAATATCTTTAGATAATATTATACCTAAATAAGTTATCTGACCTGAATTGGGTACATATTTAGTAAAATCACTAATGAGAATATTTTTTCGTGTACATATAGGTAGTATTTTAGTTTTTTCTTAATTGAATATTAAACCAGAAATACTTTTAAAATTCATCATTTTATCAAATAGAGACTGCATAGAAGAATTAGATCCTGCTGATATAATTAGAACATCATCTGCAAAAAGTTGAATTTTAGATGTTGTATTTTCATCTATTTCAAAACCCTCTATGTCAGTACTGTTTCTGATCAAATTAGCCCAAGGCTCCATTATTAAAGTGAATAATAGTGGAGAGAGTGGACACCCTTATTTTGTACCTTTAAAAATGGGTATTTTTTGTGAGACATATGTTCCTACCTTAATATAAGCCAATGTTCCTTTGTATAAATGCTCAATTAGATTTACAAATGCATCTGAGAAGTGTGTGCACTTCAGTAAGGTAAACAGATAGTCCCAACTTACTGAATCAAATGCTGAACTTATATCAAGACTAATAAGTGTTAAATCTTTCTTTTTCCTATTTGCAAAATCAATTAATGTTAGAGTTCTCCTTATATTATCAAAAGTATTTCTATTTACAATGAAGCCTGTCTGATCTATATCTATAATGCCAGGGATGATTGTCTTCAATCTATCAGCAAAAATACTCATAAACATTTTATAATCAACATTAAGTAATGAGATGGGTCAATATGAAGTACATCTAGTTGGATCTTTATTAGGTTTTAAAATTGGCGAAATAAATGTATATTGCCAAGATGGGGGGGGGGTTATTAACTCATTTTGGGCCAAAATAAAAACCTTATGTATTAATGAATATGTACTTTTAGAAAGGATTTTATATATATCTGGTATAATACCATCATTACCCGGTGCTTTGTTTGATTTAAGCTTGTTAATTTGTGTAACAACCTCTGTATATGAAATACTTTTGTCCAATAGTTTAATCTGTTGTTTATTAAGCTTTTTATTCATGTTTGTGGTTATAAACTCCTTTATTTTATCTTTAGGTTCCATGTTAATGTTATTATGGTTAATTTTGTGAAAGTGATTTCTAAATTCATCTAGTATTTCTGGTAGACTAGAAGCATTCTTCTTTTTCCTTAGAGAAAAGATTTCTTTGATATGATTTTGTTTATTCAACCTTTTTGTTTTATTTTTAAGTCTATGTAAGTATTTGGGGCTTATTGAGTAAGACAAAAACTTGTATTTCTCTAGAGTTATTTTAACTTTATGAGTTAAAATTTCTTTGTATTTCTCATTTAGTTTGTTTATTTCTTCAATGACTTTCTTATCCATAATATTTTCTTTATTATTATGTTTATAAGAGTCTAATTTACTTTGAATATCTAACAATTCCTTATCCCAAGATTTCCTTTTATTATTATACCATCTGATACTTTGTCCATATAGATATGATTTTAAGGCATCCCAAACATAGACAATGGAGACTTCAGGAGTATTATTTATGTCTAGAAAATGTTGTACTTCTGAAAGTATATATTCTTTATAGTCTTTTAGTTGAGTTAAGTATGCTGGTATCCTTTTGATCGGAACATTGTGAGTAGTTTTTATCATGAACTCAAAAACAATTGAATTATGATCAGATATAGGACATGAAATGATTTTGGAATTAATTAAATCTGTTACCATCTGGTTAGAAATAAAGACCCTATCTATTTTTGAATAAGTTTTGTATCTGTTAGAAAAAAAGGTGTATGGTAATGATTTTGAATCTATCTAATTATTAATATCATTTAAATGATAAGAATTAGCAAAATCATTTAAATGTTTTGCATTAGATGTAATTTTCCTTTTTCCTATAGTGGTAGTGTCACTTTCATGTAGTATACAATTGAAGTCACCAGCTAAAATAATATCTCCTATAGAGAATGATATGATCTTATCAAGATGGTGTTTCACTGTATTAATACCAATTCCAGGTATCCAATATACATTAATTAATGTATAAGTCTTCCCATTAATTTGTATTGTAACCATACAAAACATTCCTTTATCATCCTGATAAGACTTAATAGTTTTAGGAATGGGCATACTTTTATTCCATAAAATAGCCACTCCTCTTTTTTCTGAGTGTGCTCTGAACTAACCAATACTGTATATTTGTTTGTGGCTAGTTTATCAATATCTTTTTCAAGAGATGAGTTTCTTGAAGGAAGACTAAGTTGGCCTTATGTAAATTAATGTATCTTATTAGGCTTGCCCTTTTACACGGATTATTCAATCCATTAATGTTTAAAGAAATTCCTTTTAGAGATGTCATTTGGCATTTTTAAAACATAAGAATCTTATGATCAAAATAACAATTAACAAAATAAGTATTGTTACATCTCCTTCTTTAGGTGTACCTTTAAATATAGCTGTATTTATTGAATCTCTTAAGGGATTTTGTATAAGATTCAATTTTGTTTGTAGTGACAATGAGTTTACAAAATGTATTGTGGATGTCAGAACTATATACATACAACAATGAACAAGAGAAAATAATGTAAGGATTAAACCTTGCACCCAGCCTGGAGTTAAAAACTCCAACTTAGTGTAGTATATACCACTCAAGTTAACCCCCTACCCTAAGCAGCAGTACCTCAGCTACCACCTTATCAATTTAATACTAGTTATATTTAACATTAAATTAACAACTTTCAATTAGATTATCTAGCAAGACAAAACTACACATTTGATAAAACAGCATCATATAAACTAAGATAAACTTTTTTTTTAAAACTATTCATACTACTATATACATCTAATTAATATAATACATTTGTATTCAAATAGCATTCAAATAAACTTGATATTAGGAACCGAGAGGAGAGAGAGAAATAAAAGACGTGAGAGAGGGAGAGAGAGTGAAAGAAAGAAAAAAAAAAGGGAGGGCATATTTACATATTAATTTATTCAAAGTTTGTAAAAATAAGTTCTAATATTCATTTAAATCAAAAACTTTGGCTAATATGGTTCAGACATTACATATATTAAGATGCATCTATTTTCTGTCATGTAAATGCAGTTAACAGCTTCCAAAAAACCTTGAATTACTTGTATCTGAGCTTTTTTCCCATACTTATTATTGTCAGTAGAATAAAATATTATATTTATAGAAATTGTTATAAATCATACTGCATAGTTATGTAAATTCTCAGAAACACTTGCATTATTGTAAAGAAAGCCATCTGTATTTTGTATATCTATACTCCTGCTTTAAAATATATCACGACAACTTCTTCCAGAATAGAGTCATAAAGTTATTTATGCTTGTCAATCAGATAAATCAAATGAGTTATAGTAATGTATATGTTTAAATCATAAGTTTTTAACATAAATTAGTATGCTGCAGTCAAGTAAACTTTCAAAAACACTTGTATAAATGTTTCACTTTCTATGCCTTCTAAAATATCACATTTGCTTACTACAAGAAACTGCATCATTTAAAATCATTATAACTGACATATTTTATAAATTATAACATAAATACTTAAGTAATTATATAAAATAACTCACATTTAAATATTAAAGAGTTCATTTTCCTTCACAGAGTCACATTTGCAGCAGTTCTACTGCCTGGTAGAGTGTTCTTCCTGAATCTGCAATGTGTCACTGTGAATTATGGGGTCAAAGGTCAAATTCACTGCTTTCAGCTTCTCTGCGTGAATTCTGAGAGTTGAAGCTTTTAAAACAGCAGAAGTGATGTTCTCATCCTGTTGAAGAAGTAAAATTATCATACCATGGAAGTAATGTTATAATACTGTTGAAGAAGTAATGTTCTTATACTACAGAAGTGATGTTCTCATCCTGTTAAAGAAGTAATGTACTCATACTGTAGAAGAACTGATGTTCTCATATTGTTGAAGAAGTGATGTTCTCATACTGTAGCAAAAGTGATGCTCTCATCCTGTTGAAGAAGTAATATTCTCATACCATAGAAGTAATGTTCTTATACTATTGAAGAAGTAATGTTCTCATACCATAGAAGTAATGTTCTCATACTCTTGAAGTAACATTCTCATACCATAGAAGTGATGTTCTCATACTGTTGAAGAAGTAATGTTCTCATACCATAGAAGTAATGCACTCATACTGTTGAAGAAGTGATGTTCTCATATAGTTAAAGAAGTGATGTCCTCATACTGTAGCAGAAGTGATGTTCCCATACTGCTGAAGAAGTAATGTTCTCATACCATAAAAGTAGTGTTCTCATAATGTTGAAGAAGTATTGTTTTCATACCATAGAAGTAATGTACTCGTACTGTAGATGAACTGATGTTCTCATATTGTTGAAGAAGTGATGTTCTCATACTGTAGCAGAAGTGATGTTCTCATCCTGTTGAAGAAGTAAAATTCTCATACCATAGAAGTAATGTTCTCATACTGTTGAAGAAGTAATGTTCTCATACTGTTGAAGTAACATTCTCATACCATAGAAGTGACATTCTCATACTGTTGAAAAAGTAATATTCTCATACCATAGAAGTAATATTCTCATACTGTTGAAGTAACATTCTCATACCATAGAAGTGATGTTCTCATACTGCTGAAGAAGTAATGTTCTCATACCATAGAAGTAATGTACTCATACTGTTGAAGAAGTGATGTTCTCATATAGTTGAAGAAGTGATGTTCTCATACTGTAGCAGAAGTGATGTTCCCATATGGTTGAAGAAGTAATATTCTCATACCATAAAAGTAATGTCCTCATAATGTTGAAGAAGTAATGTTTTCATACCATAGAAGTAATGTACTCATACTGTAGAAGAACTGATGTTCTCATATTGTTGAAGAAGTGATGTTCTCATACTCTAGCAGAAGTGATGTTCTCATCCTGTTGAAGAAGTAATATTCTCATTCCATAGAAGTAATGTTCTCATACTGTTGAAGAAATAATGTTCTCATACCATAGAAGTAATGTACTCATACAGTTGAAGAAGTAAAATTCTCATACCATGGAAGTAATGTTACAATACTGTTGAAGAAGTAATGTTCTTATACTATAGAAGTGATGTTCTCATCCTGTTGAAGAAGTAAAATTCTCATGCCATGGAAGTAATGTTCTCATACTGTTGAAGACATAATGTTCTCATACCATAGAAGTAATGTACTCATACTGTTGAAGAAGTAATATTTTCATACCATGGAAGTAATGTTATAATACTGTTGAAGAAGTAATGTTCTTATACTATAGAAGTGATGTTCTCATCCTGTTGAAAAAGTAATGTACTCATACTGTAGAAGAACTGATGTTCTCATATTGTTGAAGAAGTGATGTTCTCATACTGTAGCAGAAGTGATGTTCTCATCCTGTTGAAGAAGTAATATTCTCATACCATAGAAGTAATGTTATAATACTGTTGAAGAAGTAATGTTCTAATACTATAGAAGTGATGTTCTCATATTGTTGAAGACGTGATGTTCTCATACTGTAGCAGAAGTGATGTTCTTACACTGTAGGAGTAATATTCTCATACTGTTGAATAAAGTGATGTTTTCATACTGTTGTTGTATGGTAGCTTCATGCATTTTTTCACATCTTCCAAACTAGCAACATCACTCTGCAACTGATTGATCATGACCTGCTGTTTTAGGAGCTATGAATTCAGCTTTCTTATTTCATACCCTACCCATGTCTGCATTTATGATTCTCTCTTCAACTAGTCCTTAATTGAAGTAGACTCAGGTGGATTACTGCTATGATTTAGATCTCTTGCAGCTTCTGTTGCACTGAACAAAGATTATTTACAATACTTTTCAATGCACCCGGTCTACAAAATGAGAACAGGCAGGTATGAACTCCAAGAAAGAATTATTCCATGCTTGTTCCAATCATCCACACCACGATGGACCTCCAAGTAAGCTGCAGACTACCACGGGCATAAATCAGGCTTATTGCAGTAATAAAGGTTCTCAAATTAACACTACACTTTTTAAAATATGTTTTAGTCCTCAACTTCATCAGATACAAACAAAACCCATATCCAAACCTTAAACACCCCAATTAAGTTCAAACACACCAATAAAAACATAACATCTCTAAAATTATAATTCACAAACTCTACCCACAATTCATTTCACATCTATCAAATTAATACCATAACTAAAACAATTTTGCCTACACTTTGTAAACAATTTAATAAAATACAATAATAAATATAGGTAGGAACTCCAAGAAAGAATTATTCCATGCTTGTTCTCAGGTGAGCTCTCCCAACCCCATGCATACTTTTTTATACTTTTAAGTGCAAAAACATTTCATTAAGATGCATATCTGGCCACATTATGAAAATCTATGAAATAATGCAAAAATGACAGCTAACATTAATTAGCATTTCATTATGCAATACATGGTTCTGATTATAGGGTACATTCTGCAAATTGTAAACAGTGAAGTGCAGCAGAACTACTAAATGTTCTGTACTGTGCACAGCCTTTAAAATATTACACACATATCACTGAACAGGTAGTGCAGTGGGGAATCCATTCTTCAGACATTTCTCAGGGATGTCTTTGCTGCATCCATTTCAGGGTAAGCTGCAAAATGTTTCCCTCTCACAAATAGAATTTGGTACATACTGGGGGAAATCACTCATATACAAGTAAAGTGCCAATAGTAATGCTATTTTCTTCCTAAACTAAACAAACAGTACTTGTCAATCAGGGCTTTTTATTTGTCGGAACGTATAAAATGATCCCTGGGAAGCTGGGATCTTATGATGCTCTCCTCAATATAAAGGTCTTCATTGATCCCCTGATCTACACCACTTGTCCAGTGCATCAGTGCATTAAAGTGTTTATTATATATTCTTCCTCTGAAGCTCAAACCTGTTTTTCATTAGCACCTAGAATAACTGTCTGAGTGATTTTTTTTTTATTTTGTTTAGTGAGAGAGGTAGGCCTTCTATCCTTTGCTTTGGTAGTCTGAACGTCTAGGGTTGTCTTACTGTTTCAAATAAATTACTTTTGGTAGTGCCAAAAACTTGAAAGAATCTCTCATTTTGTCTGCAGCTGCTTTATTTTATTGAGCTACTGCTAATGGGCTTTTCTCATTAATAGCTACAATTCCTTTCCTCATGCAGAAATGTCAATTTTGTTTCCAGTGTGCTAAATTGGGGGGGGGGTTACTACCTCATATTAAATTTGCTTGTTATTTTAAAAGTAAGTAAAGTCTTCTGACGATTCATTTGCTGAATGAGTGCAACTGTCAAAGTCATACCTGCTGACACAATGAAGTGTCATTTATAAAAATAATTATCTGCATAATTCAGTACGTTGAAAATTATTTGGAAGTTGAATGGGTTGGTTGCATAGATGCTTTAGCAGGGATGTTCAGATCTCTGTGTACCCTCTCAATGACTAATGAATAAGCAAAACTTAGTCAGTTTACCTTTCAGCGAGTCAACATTAGAACTACTATAATGCTTTGTCTTGCTTGCTTTTCATCCAGTTCAACCAGTTGAAGTCTATTCCTTATATGATAATTTTCAAGTTGTGTACGTTTTTCTGCATTTGCATTATTACTGCCCGTTTCTTTCCTGTCACTTGCTGTGACTATGCATATATATGATTGTGTTGTTTCAGTAAAGTCTTCCATGGCCTACTTTATTTATGCTTGCTGTTTACTTCATGAAACTATGGCTTATTGTCTGATATGTCTGTTAGCACCTAAACCACTAGAATTGTTAATTTTGACCTTACGCCTGTCTGTCTCTTCTCTTTTATAATTTCTAGTATATGTTAATACTACCCTATCAGGAAGCTGTATACTAACTCACTAAATTAGCTATTTCCTCCATTACACTCCACACTTTTTGCCACATGGTAACTACATTTGTGGGACAAATTACTATAATGCCAGTCTTCCCTTGTACTCTTGGAGCAATAAAAAAAGTGTTCTGCCACATTTTCCACAAGGACACATGCAGCATCATGGTGACCTGTACATGCAAGCATATTTATTTAAGTACACACCTGTACTATATATATCTCATGCACCAGGTTCTGCTGTGTATACACTGGTAATGATCAGCTGTAGCTTTTTTATCTTTTGTTTCAGACTTATATAATGACGGCAAACACACACACACACAAAAAAAAAAAGAAAAGAAAAGAAAAAACATTTCCATTTCTTTGTCTGATAGAGTAACAGCACCAGTGAAACACTGGCAGATGTGACATAAATATATGAGCTTATGATTCAGCAAGAAAAAAACTGAGGACACGGGAAAAATATATATATAGCTATCTGCCTGTCTATCTATCTATCTACATGTGTGTGTGTGTGTGTGTATGTGTGTGTGCACGCACGTGTGTGTGTGTGTGTGTGTGTATGTGTGTGTGTGTGTGTGTGTGTGTGTGTACGTGCATGTGTGTGTGTGTGTGTATGTGTGTGTGCGTGTGTGTGCGCGCACGTGTGTGTGCGTGTGTGTGTGTGTGTGTGTGTGTGTGTGTGTGTGTGTGTGTGTGTGTGTGTGTGTGTGTGTGCATGTGTGTGCATGTGTGTGTGTGTGTCTAATATTTGCAGTAGGTCACTCCCATGAGGAAAATTATGAATGCCAGAGGTGTCACAAATAGGGATGGCACTGAAGGTTTGCAACCAAAAAGTACTCTTCTTATCAAAAGAGTAGAGCATGAAAAAACAACATTAGAAATTTTGTCTTAGTAACTGGCTCATAATGTAGCTTACAATAAGGTGTGCAAAGCAAAATGTACTTTAAATGTGATATTCTCAAGAAAGCATGGAAGGACATTTACATTTTGGAAGTTAATTGGTTTTGTCTTTATAATGAACTCAAGTACAGTTGCTGTAATGTAAATTGGTATTAAATATCTACTGTAGAATCACTTGCTATCAGGGTGTCATTTGTTTTTATATTGTCAGACTAATGAAATATTCAAGTGGCTGTGACTTAACTTTGTATAGCATCTACTACTTAATGGTAAATTTTTTTCAGATACATGATATGGCTAATTCAGCTTTAATGGCATCTTGGGAAATGTAGATACAGAAGGTAAAGTGTATGTGTAAATTGCTGCTTGCTGAAAAATTAACTTTTGCACATTCTGCATCCTCTCTGTGGGATTATTTATTAGCATAACTTAAGCATCTGTCATCCTTTAAACCTTCTCACCTCTACTGCCCTAAAGTATTGCAAATAAGTGTATGCTGATACAAACTGTGCTGAATACGCATGTGGCTGTATTGTTATTTGAGATTAATGTTTTAATTTCCAAGAAAAGTAGCAAATGCACACAGCATTGTATACATGCAATAATGAAATAAAATTATAGCATTGATTTATCGCTGTATAGGTGCATTTACAATTAAAGCCTCAATTTCTAAGGAACTTTCAGAATTATTTTTTTTACATCTGAAACCAGAAGAATGCTAAATGGTGCAGCCGTACGTTTTATGATTTTTATTCCATGAAGAGAAAAATAATTTTCAAGCTTGCATTTATTTATGTGGCTTAGTAGATATGACATATTACATATCACAGACCTTGAGGGCTCATTATGACACTCATGTCTTAAAGCTATCTATGGAAATGAATGACAAAACTGTACTTTCTTTGCATATCTTGTAATGCCTTCAATTCAGTACAATGTTGAAGAGATACAAAGGACCTGCATGGCATTATGCTGCAAAACGTATAAGCACAATATTTCAGCAGCTGAAACCAGACTGGAAGTAATTCACAAATGGACCTTACATTCATCACAATTGCTGCTCCCTTGATATACATCAAATGGATAACCAGTAATTGCAGAAACAACCTTCTCCATGGAACAAGTACTTCTGTTTGCAAATGTAGTTTTCTTTTTATCAAAGGAATAAACTAAAGATACATATGACAACTGAGGGAGGACTAGCATTGCTCTATAATCTATTGAACAAGTGTAATGGTCTTGCCTGCCATTTTGGACCATAATGATTTTTTTTAATTGGCTCTGTCAGCATAAAGCTGCAGTGAGCTACACAATGTATTGATCAGTTACTTTCACTATGGCAAAGTGTGCTAAAAGTTCTTTCATGAAAGAATATAACAATGGAACTAGACACAGCGTGGAAGGGGTGACAGGTGAGTTAGTGGCTTTTAGTGCTAAAAGAAATTACACTGTTTTTGGTTGTGCATACTTTGAAAGAGAATTATTTACAGCAGCATTCATAGTCCTGGATTTCTCACCTGTGGAGCTGTTATCTGAGAACAGCACCGCAATGCCTATATGCAAATGCAGAAAGTGCAAGTTATTCACTCTAAAAAAATGCAAAGGCATTTCATAAACATGCCTACTGACAGCAAAATTGTAAACTACCTGAATAGAAGCATTAAGCTTATGCGAATGACTATGTTAAAGCCTTAGGCTATGCAGAACTCTTATATACTCAGATACTGAGGACAAACATGGCTATGCGTAGTCACACTCGAAAGATTTAAGGCAGACTTTGATGATTTTATTAGTAATATTTAAAATAAATAAAGGAACATTTTTGGTTTCATTAGAGTGGAAAGAAGCAGCTAGGAAAGGTTGGAAAATGGGAAATGCAACGAAAGGAACATAGCAAGAGGTTTATGCTGCAGGAGGTGATGGGCTGCTAAGGTTTGTCCGTGGATAAACCCTCCTCATTTTTCAATTTTTGTTTTATATAAGATAGAGTAGTATGGGTGAAAAGTAGGTAAGAGGGTGCATGAAAGAGGATTAGGGAAGGAAGAAAGGAGGTGAAAAGGAGTGCAGCCCATCAATAGCCCCAGTCCACAAGTCCTCAAACTTTTCCACTGCCAGATGGTTTTGCAGTGGAGGACCCTGATGTTGAGGAGACATTTGCCTGTGGTGGCACACAAACTGGGAGAGTAAGTCTTCCACCCACTGCAGAGAAGCCTTGATTGGCTGAAGACATCTGTCCATGACGTGCTACACCATATCCTCAACCAAGTTCTATAGCTCCCTTCACATTCAGCCCTTGCTGGGCTGCCACATATTAGGGTGCATACTGAACTGGTGCTACCTCCCCTATCCTGTGAGAATGTTCCCTAGAGGAGCAGAGGGTGAACACTCCCTAACCTGGGATGCACAGGGATGGGCTGCTCCTAAGGAATCTGGATCTGTAAAAAATGAACAAAAATGGGAGAGAAATAAACTAAAGAAGAACAAAAGAATGCATAAATAAAATAAACAAAAATGAAAAAAAGAGTTGGGTAGAAAAGAAGAAATCAAAGCAATAAATTCACGCATAATGTTGGATGTCAGGCAATTTATTATCATCAATCCATTTTATTTTGATTAAAACAAAATGTACAGTAAGTGCTTTATGCATATATGGGAGCCAAGATATGGGAAGTACTTATTTACTTATACATGGGAAGAATGAGTGCATTGCCCTTAAGTCTTGCTAGGGTTTAAATCTGCAGTCTATTGATAGTAACATAAGAAATTAAAATACATTCCATATTTGTGCCTTATATGGATGTGGTTGCAATACTGAAGTAAAATCCGTTTAGTATTTATACTACCATATTTTATAAATACTTTTGCAATATATAGTAATGAAATCAGTTAAAGACAAAATGCCACATTTACTATTTTATTCATTCTTAATAGAGCCGTCAGCTATTCTTTTTATTCCCTGACTTTACTGAGTGCAGTTACACACAATCTCCACTTCAGGTTAGAGAGGATGTAAAATCATTGTTATTTATCTGTATCTCACCTTTTTTCTTTAACATTTTTGATATTACTACTAATACTTTGCATTTCAGTTATTGTTGCAGTTGTTTAGTATATCTGTTTATTTCTTTGAATATTTATTCATATCTGAATTCTCATACTGTGCCCTATCTCGTTTAATGCAAGTTATAAATAGAAGGGCACTGCATCTTCCTTCAAACTATTACACTTTTATATGTGTGCACAGCTTGTCTGTTTGGGAAAGAGGTGTTATCTGTGACCTTCTGACACACTTTCAGTATAGATTCTCCTTTAAACTGCTATGGTTTACATGGTTAAATTGCAATTTTATGTAACAGTCTGCAACTTTTGTTCAAGCAGAAGCTGTATACACACATAAAAATGTAATATTCAACCTTCATTTACTTTTACAGATGGATGCAGTACTTATAGTTTAGGACAATAATTTGTGCTTTGATAATTTTATGATTAATAACTTTAGGCATATAAGGGGATTGCTTAAAATATACAGAAGTATATTTTAATATATAGAAATATACAGAAACTTAAACCCACTACTCTCTCTGCTGATAAATTACCTGCGGAATACCTGCAAAAAGCCGCTAAAGTCATAGCCTACCCCATATCCATCCTCATTAACAGAACTATTTCTGAAGGATCTATTCCCCTAATCTGGAAAGTCTCTCACATAATTCCCCTGCATAAGGGCAGTAACTCCAAAGAGTTGTCCAATTATAGGCCCATAGCTATTCTATCTCCTTTGGCAAAAATAATGGAGAAATGTATACACATACAACTGTTAACCTACCTACTCGATCACAATTTATTAGCACCCTGTCAACATGGCTTTAGACCATTTCATAGCACCACCTCTGCTCTCTTATCCTTCACTAACCATATTAACAATAATCGTAATATTGATACTCTATCCTGTTTTTATTGACCTGTCCAAAGCATTTGACATGGTGAATCATCACCTGCTTATAGACACACTCAAAAACCTGTCATTGGACAACCATACTATACAATGGTTCCAATCATACCTACATAACAGGCAACAGGCTGTACTATGGGAAAATACTTTATCTTCCCACGTCCCAGTCACTCTAGGGGTCCTGCTAGGATCTATATTAGGCCCATTACTCTTCTCCATCTTTACAAATGACCTTCATTCTGTAATTCCTCAAGCTGACTGTATCCAATACGCTGACAACTCCACACTCATATGCGCTGCTGCTTCTCAATCAGAACTTCAGTCACTAACCCAAATGACCTTTAGTACAGTTGAAAACTGGCTCCTACAAAGACGTCTTATCCTTAACCCCAAAAAAACAAAAATGTTACTATTTACCCCTACCCGCAGAACCTCCCCACTTAACTTTACTATTACTTCAAATGATGGAACTATAATATCTCCTGAACCAACCACAAAACTACTCGGGGTACTAATAGATAACAACTTGTCCTTTGAACCTCATATTAATAACACCATAAAAATAGTAAACAAGAAACTAGGTTCCCTCTATAGAATAAAACCCTTTCTTACACCTCCAGCCAGGGTTACTATTGCTCGTACCCACCTCATCTCTACCTTGCTCTATGCCTCCCCTATCTATACCAAAATATTTAGAAGTAATCTGAGTAAACTTACATCCTCCTACAACAATATTGCCAGATTTGCAGCTGGGTCCTCCTATAGAACTCATCACTGTATCAATCTGAATCAGTTAGGATGTTTAGAGCTGCCAAATTTAATACTTTTCAATCAATTAATAGTAGCCCATAAGATCCTGTATTTACCTCAAAATACACCCATACTTACATCCCTAGTCATCCCCCATAATAACCTCAAGACCTCACGCTCAGCTAATAACCTACTTGTACAAATATCAAAATCCAACAACTTAGCTGGTGACACCTTGTTCTCCAGTACAGTAGGTAAAGCCTGGAACATCCTCCCAAGCCAGCTAACCTCAATATCCTCTGTCAGCTTATTTAAAAGCAAGCTTAAACCCTACCTCAAATCACACTGGCTATGCCCCTGTGTTAACCCAGACTAAGTACCTAACTATTAACTAGACTCCCACAATTCCTAGCCTCCCATGATCATGATCTTGTGTTGTCTCACTAATTTTTAGTGAGCTTAACCTTCCTTAGGATTTTTTCTCATGTAAATAAGTATATACTGTGTAATGATCAAACACCTTCATATAGTATCACAACCTATGTGTTGAATAGCACTAGAAATCCATCCTTGTTTGCTGTTCTTCTATACTCTATCTATTGATCTCTAGTGTTTTTCTTTCTTAGGTTTTTGTGAGACCTTAGTATCTCTTATCATAAATTACTAGGTGTATCTAATTTTGTAATATGTTATAAAGACTTGTACTACACCATTTCTAATACAAATGTATTAGTCTTATTCATCTATTCTTAGATAAATTTTTCCTTTTTCCTACTGAAATATAAAATATATAATCTTAGGCTTGTACTATAATTGTTAAAACTTCTTATGTACCAAATTATACTGTGATTGTCTTTGTCTTGATCTTTTATGTTGTTGTAATTTGTGGAGCTTTTCTCCCCGGGCCTCCATTGAAAATGGACATATATCCAGCTGGACTAGCCCGGTCAACAAATGTAAAATAAATAAATAAAATAAAAAGTAATACATCTGCTGGTCTTCTCTTACTAAACTATGTGCTGTTTATTCACTTGACACTGCGACTTCCACACCCTCCCCAAACCTCCACTCTAACTAGTGTGTGATGCCTGACTGAGTTCAGCCATCTTGCACATACAGTTAAAATTGTGGAAAAAATTACTGTCTTATAGAATTATTACACTAATAAATATTTTCTGACCTACACAAAAGTCCTTTCTTTAAAAATCTATCTGCATGTACTTCAACTATTTACTAGGGTAATACGTACTACAAATGAAATGATGTAGCAATGCAAATATTTTTTTTTTCTTGTTTATGTATAAATAAGTATATATATATATATATATATATATATATATATATATATATATACATGAAAAAATAGTTATAATTGTATTCATACTGATACATATCTGTAATTTACAGACATATGCATACTTGCGTTTATTTCTTTACTCATGCATATACATTTGTATTTATGCAATCATGTTATCACACAACCTTCCATATATCTGTATACAGATGCAGTTTTGAATACAGATATGTTTATGCTTTGTTTTGCATTATTATGATAACGTTATAGATACATATTAGAAGTTACACATATTTCTTTTACCAAATACATTCAATAATGCAATTCATTATAGTTTGTTTTTTAAACCAGTGTTTTATATGAGCAAAAAAATTAAAAAATACATACTTACTATGGAACTCTGTCTGTCTTTTCACTACCTAATGATGCCACTCAGCCAAATGGCTGGACCCACACTTTTGTAGGTCATCATACCTGTGTCAGCAGTGGAGGCCAAACCAGTTCAACCCTGTCATTGATGACAAGTACTTACCCAGCTTCTGCCAGATGTTGAATTTTTTCCAGAATCCAACCGAGTAACGCATTCCTATATCTTATCAGATTCAAATCACTGAGATGGTAGAGCATTATCTTGGTCTCTTTATCACAGGTTTAGAACCACTTACTCACTGGATTGTGTCATCACTCTTATCAGACCCAGTTTACCAGCAAGTACATCACACCTGCAACTTTTACTATTGGCAGGTTTGATTTGATGAAGAAACGCTTCGTCATATTAGATAAAAGTCTTGAATGAAATCATGATTTTTTTATCACGTTTACAATTGCTAATGCTGCTGTGCATTGTTTTTGATTCTTTTTTTGTGGTATTACACCTGGATGTGATTTATACATATCTCATGGAGTATAGTGAGTGGTGGCAGCATTTTTGCAGAAATAAATATCCCTGCGTGGGTGAGTACCAACTTTTATTAAATAGTGCTTTGAGGTGATGAGGTATGCCAGATGATGTTAGATGGGCAGGTATAATAATTCATGACTGTGCAAGCTCACATGCATATGTCTTCATTTTGCATTTTCTAAACATCTTCAAGTTAGAGAAAAACTGAGGTTATCTATAAATTTCCACAGCACTCTGGGTATTATCGCAGAGTGCTGTGGACTCTGTAGCTATCCTCAGTGTATTACCATGAACCTGAGGCCACATGTATGAGTAGCTGAGACCTAGTTTAATGGATAAGTTGCCATGCACAGTCATATATTACTGTGACTCACAGAAATAAGTGTAAAATGGCCCAATATGCATGCAAAGCACATAAATGACACTGAACTTATGTGAGTAAGTTTGACATCACTATAATAATTTGCTATTACTTAAGTTAGGAGGAAATGAGTTACAAAACTGCAGAATTTTTAAAGTTAGCAAAAATAATAGAAATATTGAAAATTATATGAAACAGTTGAAAATGACGTAAGATTATTGAGTTCAATTTCAGAAATGTTTTCTGTACTGATAAGACAGGCATATTACGATGGCTTTAGTGAATACTGTAAAGCTGTCATTTGTAAATGAAAAATCATTATAGCAGTGGTGGAAATGATAAGTGAACACAGAGGAAATAATTTACTTTGGTGTTATTTAGTAATTGTGCATAAATGCTAGAAATGCAGTGATTCAATTGTGAAGTACTAAATTGGCAAAGATATTTTGTAAGCTCAATATGCATGTGTCTTTACTGTGAGATTTCTGAATGCCACTGCTGGATGAAAAATGACAGTATTATGAATACAAAAAAGTGGCAGGGAGAGTATAGATTTATTAACAAACTGCACCTTACTATTGTGACTGTATTCATGACTGTACAAACAACCTAACTAAAGTGGACCGGGCCTGTGTATATGTATATAATTATGGGGTTTGTGTCATGTGCATTTTTTTTCTGAGGATGGTAGGAGTGCTTTCATTGGTATATTGTTGGACTAATGGTTACACTGAAATATTTTGTATTGTTGTAGCATATTTTTTATGTGCAGTAATGAAGCAAAACCAGGGATCAAGGCAAGCTGCATCCTCAAGGCAGCCCTTATGACATAAAGCAAATGTCTGTTTGGGAAAGGGGAGCTCAAATAAACTGAGAGGCAAAGGCCTGCAATCAAGTTATTATTGAAATGAATGTGGCTGGTGAAGGAACTGCACAATAACACAGTGCAAAAAGAGGATAAGTGATATAGTAGGACATGTTAGAGAGAAAAAAAGGCAGAATACAACTGCCCATAGCAATACTGAGGGTGCTCCAACACGTATCCCATTAACACCAGATGAGGAATACCTCCTCTGCATTTGTGGGGATGACTATGACATAACACATAATGGGACTGGAATAATCAGACGTGGAGTGGATACTGGCTATTACTAATGTGTGCAGCAGGAAAACATGTATCTATTATACATTGTGTATCTAAACATGTTATCTATTCTATCTAAAATACGCTCTGCCTACCCAATTCTTTTCATTAACTCTTCTATCTTCCTTACTAGCAATTCCTTTCACCTTTTCACTCTGTCTTTCATTCTTTCTGTCCCATTGGATACCTATTTCAAAATACTTACTATTACTATAACTAAACATTAAACTGCCTCTATTTATTATATACTGTACTTGTATGTTTTTTAACCTGTGTGCCTCTTTTTTTTCATTATGTACTGTATGTATATGTTGATTTGTACCTGCATTTTACACTGTATTGATTTCTATCCTTTCTGAAAATTTCCGTATTAACCAGAAAAGTCCTTGTATATACAACTGATGTTATTTTTGATATTTATTTATCTGTGTGTCATGAAGCTTATCTCCCCAGGCCTCTACTGAAAATGGACATGTATCCAGTTAGACTAGCCCGGTCAACAAATGTAAAATAAAAATAATATAAATAAATAAAAATGTCTGCTCAGGAAAGTCAGTTTATAAACAGTATCATATATTTATAATGAGATTTGAATGCAACCCAAAAATGATTACATTAATCACACAATTATTATTAACAAGTGACTCTGTCCACATCTGCAGAGAATGACAATGAATGCAGTGTGCATGGTAAGGGTCCCCAACAGGTCCATACTCAGCATAAAGTAGAGTATATTACTTCTTTATCAGTAATAGAGTGTTATTGTCTTCTTATATCTCTACCTTTTTGGCCAGCGAGCACCACTGGTTACAAGGTTTTTTGGCTCAGCCATGACAAGGAGCTCATATCAGGAAATAGCCAGGCTAGCAGCAAATTATAGCATCTTCACAGACTGTAAAGTAAATAGAAGAGGTGCAACTCTGCTGTTTGTAATGAATCTGTCAACATTGCAGAACACTGTGAAATGTTGACTGTGAATCATAAGTAGGCAGGAGAAGGCCTCATTGACATTCACTGATTTAGATGATTTCTCATTATGACTTTATTTGTTTATGCTTATTCATGGCCATTGCATGTTAGTATAAGTAACCAGATGAAATGCATTTGCTTTGCTCAGTCACGTACAGCTTATATAGCCTTTACATATTTGTGTAATGAGTGTAAATACCACCCTTAATTTACAGTCTTTGTTACAAATGAGATGAAATATCTGCATCAAGAAATAAATCCCCATTTGTCTAAAAGGCAGTTTTACCAATCAAAAATACCCTTGGAATTTTCTGAAAATGGTCTTGTCTATATCCATTCAAGACTTATAGATTAATTAACTACATGAAATATTTAACAGGTCACAAGCATTACAAGAAATTTTCTAGATACCTTATTTGTCACCTAAGAAAACTTGGAAACTAAGTAGTTAACATCCAACCAGTGATAGTCTATGGGGTCCAGACTTCCAGAAGATATGACAAAAACTCTTTGAATCTCATTTGCAATTAGGATAATTTGGCCTACAAGTAAACATTTTAATTGGATGAGTCTTACCTTTGCACTACTGACACTTCGGAACTTGCACTTTTACTCCCTCAGTTGTACTGCTCTTTTGTCTGAAGTTTAGTCACACATGATAGGGCTGGCGTTTCACACTCCTGTCCTAGAATACTATTGACTGTTAAAGAGTGAGAAAATAGAAGCCTTGTATGATTATCCTATTAGTAATCAATGAGTTATCCATTTGCATCATTCTTGAGAAAGTGATGATAGCTATTACAGTTGAAGAAGTTTTTATTTCAGGGCCTTGCAAACAATCTCACCTACTTTACCATCAAAGACAGGGCCTCATTTCAATTTGTCTCCTGTGCATTAAAATGTTGCTACAGAGATTCAGTAGCAGATGAATGACCATAGTAATACCATCAAGAGTA
This sequence comes from Protopterus annectens, assembly GCF_019279795.1. Lineage (NCBI taxonomy): Eukaryota > Metazoa > Chordata > Ceratodontiformes > Protopteridae > Protopterus > Protopterus annectens. The sequence continues at coordinate 1,675,110,595 of NC_056743.1, forward strand.
CAACTTGTATAGGGATGTGCAGTCAAACATGACTGCTGTTCCATTATGTTTGCCATATAAACATGCAAAGCTGTCACAACAGTACGTAGAGTACAGCTCACATTAACACACACACACACAAAAACATATATAAGCAGATAAAAAGGACAATGATAAAAGTTAGGGATAAAAATATTTGCTAAAGCTAGCATACAAGGTATAGTCTTTACCACCATTCCGCCTGTGTTGCCCATCATTTCTCACCCATCTATTAGCTGCATCAACATGGCTTTACCTGTCCTATCAAGCAGAAGTAATTACAATTAATTCATCAAATCCTATACATATACATTCAAAAATTATAATTTAGTAAATCAGCCACAACAAAAACACACACAAAATATAACTAGGCCTCAGCTCCATGGCAAGGAGGGGTGAAGCCCAGACCACAATACAAATCATGCAAAATGTAACAGTGTCTTGTGTACTAGAAGTTGTGGATGGAGGATCACAATGGAGAAACCTGAGAGTCTGAAGCCAGTATTAAATGGTTCATCTTAGGAGAGGACAGCAGTCAAGACCACTGCAATGCCTGCCACTGCTGAAGAAGAGATCCACAGCCTATAGGCTGGGATTATGCAGTCTGAGATGTCAAGGCGCATTCATATAGTAAACCTCATGGGATGCATGCAGGAAAATACATGCCCACAGAAGATGACAGAGTAGGGCATCATGTATGCAAGAGTGCATGTCACCTTTTGGGAAATGCAATTAATTCTTAACAAGTAAATTGCTGATGGCTGCATGAATGAAATCCTTCTGCAATTGTCTATTTCCCCATGGAAGGAAAGAATGCTCCATTCATTCATAGGACAGGAAATTTCTAGCAGAAAGTAGAGTAAAAGACAATAAAGTAAAAATATGTACTTACATAGTATTTACTGTAAAACATAAACTACAATAGACAAATACATTAAAACATTTAAATATGAAAATTAAAAATATTATTCTTTTCAGAAAGTCAGACAAAATGGCAATGGGGAACAACAGAAATCATAAAAGAAATCTAACCCCAAAATGGAACAAAATCAGCAACCCATAAACAAAAGACACAATAAAGATATAGACAGAGGCACAGTAAACTAAACCTTAAAAAGGGCACAGTATACTCAAATCAAGGGGTGGCGTAAGCCATACAGAATCGGGCTAGGCTTATAATTGCCCCAGGGCAGATAGCCTAGTATGAACCTATGAACCTATAAGAAACTTAATATAACAAGTAAAATGGACAGTGCAGTCACCTCACAGCAAGAGGTTCTCTGGTTCAATTCTTGGCTGGACTGCCTTCTGTGTGGAGTCTGCATGTCCACCCTGCATTTGTGTGGGTTTCCTCCAGGTGCTCCAGTTTCTTCTCACATTACAAAGACATGTGTCTGGAGCATTTTTCCCTTGTCATCTGCTGAAAATTGGCATTGTTCCAAGTCGGACTTTCCTGATAAACAAATGTTAAATAAAATAATAAAAAAATCAATAATAAAAATAAAAAATAGCCCATTAAAATGAAAATACTGCCCAAGAATGTGGACATCCTATATCATAGCTATAGGAATCCTTTACAAAATATATGAAATATTTCAAAATTAAAATTGTCTTATAATACATATCCTAATAGAGATGTATCCAGCACTAAATGACACCTAGGCAGCTGCCAATGGTCCGTATAAGTTGGGGGGTTCCATATTGTCTTGGTAGACAATAAAAAATAAATTTTTTTATAAGTAACACAAGCCCAGATACTTCCATTAACACTGTAGGGCCTTAAGACCTTGCAGGATACTTCTCTAAACAGGAACAAGCCCTAGCAACTTAAGATATTTCTTGCAACATAAACAGTGGAAGATTCAGTTTAGGGCCAACAAATGGAGTTAGAGCTGAGTTGGAGATCTGGAGTGAAGCCCAAAGTTCAGCAATTCTTAGCACACAATGTGTGCTTTAGAGCCAGTAAGGAAGGAAAAGGCACTGGGGAAGAATCTGTGATTGCAAAGTCATCCCCAGTTTAACAGTCCGCCCACAGCATAAACCACTAGTTGCCACAATCAGCTGCAAGCAGTAGTCAGAGAAGGCTCTAAGGACAACAGATACCAGGCTGATTACCTGGAAGTTGAATGGAGAGAAAGTATAACAGTTCAAGGAATTACTCATGACTCTAGCACCCCAAGAACTGGAGGAAATAGGTGGAGTTGAAGAAGAATGGCAGCGCCTAAAAACAGCATGTGTTAAGACTACAGAAAAGATATATGACCATGCCAGGTATGGAAATAAGGTACATAAGGAAAGCTGGTGGTGGAATGCAGAAGTCCAGGAAGTCATCAAAAGAAAGAATGAGTGCAGAAAGATGTGAGAGAGAGAAAAGACTGACCAGGCTAGGAAGGACTACTGGTTGGCTAACAAAGAAGCTAAGAAAGAAGTTGCAATAGCAAAGAATAGGGCATCGGAGACACTCTACCTACTTCTGGAAAGTGACTCAGTAAGTGGCAGAAAGAAACTATATCAGGTTGCAAGGCAAAATCAGAAAGATAAAGAAGATAGTCAGACACCCTTCATAAGGGATGCATAGTGCATAGGTGCATAAACTAGTACTAAGCTAACTGCCCTTGCGAGCCATTTTAAGCCTAGCCAATTATCCCTTCTGAGACTCAAACCCTGCACCTTGTGTTTATAAGGCAAACACCTTAACCATTAGGCGACCCTCCTAACCTGGGATCTCAGGATCCCAGCAGCAACCTGCTCACCAGTCCAGACAGCAGCAAAGGCAGATGGAAGGAGTATTTTCAGCAGCTTCTGAATGTAGAAAACCCCACATAAGATGTACTGCCCCAGAAACAGCCTACAATGAGAGAAGAAGAGGAGCCCACCCTAGAAGAAGTAAGAACAGCACTAAGGAAGTTGAAGTCAGGGAAAGCAGCAGGCTCAGGTGAGGTCACAGCAGATATGATAAAGATGCTGAGTGAGACAGGGGAGAAATGGCTCCTGAGGGTACTAATAGCAGTGTGGAGAGAAAAGCATATCCCAGATGACTGGAGAATAAGCATGCTCATGCCAGTGTACAAGAACAAAGGGGACATCCACAACTGTGGGCAGTGCAGAGGCATCAAACTCCTATCACATTGCACAAAAGTTCTGGAGAGGATGATTGATAAATGGATACGTAGAGTAGTAGATTGTAAGATGGGAGATGAGGAGTTTGGATTCAGATCAGATGACTTCCTGGACAACTGACTCAATGTTTGAATTGAGACAGATACTTGAGAAGAAGCTAGAGATGAGGACAGAGTCCAAATGGGCATTCCTAGACTTGGAGAAAGCATATGACAACGTACCAGGAAAGCTGATCTGGGCAGTACTGTGGTGGTTTGAAGTCCCAGAACCATTGGTAGAATTAATGCAGCCTATGTACAGGGACCCAATGACTGAAGTATGAACAGTGTTCGGCCTCACACAGGGGTTCCCAGTGGGAGTGGGTGTACATCAGGGTTCAGCTCTGAGCCCACTGCTGTTCATACTGGTGATGGACTACATTAGCAAACAGGTTGGAGGAGATGGATCAACAAATCTGCTGTATGCAGATGATGTGGCAGTGCAGGCAGACTCTGAGCTAGAATTTCAGCAAAGGATAGGAGAATGGAATGCAAATCTGAAGGCACATGGGATGAACCTAAGCACAGATAAGATGGGGGTAATGGCAGCAAATTGGGAAAATCAGAAGAAGCTGAGAATAGAGATAGAAGGGAAGATAGTGGAACAGGTAAACAGCTTCAAGTATCTGGGAGGAGTGGTTGAGGAGAAGGGTAGTCTGAATGAAGACGTCAAAGCTAGAATCAGAGGGGCTGCAGCCAATTGGCATAGAGTGTCAGGTGTAGTCTATGACAGAAGAATGCCAAAGAAGCTGAAAAGTAAGATGTACAAGACAGTGGTGCAACCAGTACTACTGTATGGTACAGACATTTAGGCAGTAAAGGCAGAACAGTTGAAGGAGCTAGAGGTGATGGAAATGAAGTACCTGAGAAAGGTCGTAGGATGCACACTGTGTGACACATGAAGAAATAAGGACATAAGAGCAAAAGCCAAAGTAGCTCCAATTGCAGAAAAGATCAAAGAGAACAGAGTATGATGGTTTGGGCACATTTGTGGACAAGCAGAAGACAATACGGTGAGGAAGATTTGGGACAGACAGGAAGAAGGTAAGAGGAAGCAAGGATGTCCAGCAAAGAGGTGGATGGATTGTGTGAAAGAAGATCTGCGACAGTCAGGCATGAGTGTTGAAGAAGGCAGGAGTGTGGCACTGAATCTAAAGAATTGGCAACAGTTAATACAATACCCCAACCCCATGTAGAAAAATGAGAAAAGGGGGGGCTGTTGATGATTATGATGATGATGATGATAATGAATTAAGTGCAATCTCAAGCAGATGGAGGTGTTTTTAGAGCCGAGCCAGATTAAGTATAGGATTAGTGATTCTCAAAGAAGAAACCTGTTTTTTAAAGCTGAGCCAGATTAAGTGCAGCATTCTCAAAGTGAATGTGTGTGTGTGTGTGTGTGTGTGTGTGTGTGTGTGTGTGTGTGTGTGTGTGTGTGTGTGTGTGTGTGTGTGTGTGGGTGTGGGTGTGTTAGGGGGTTTGCTAGTTAAGTGCCTTTGCTCAGTCAAACCCTGAGTCTTGACTATTGATTTGCAAACAAGTGCCTTTAACCCCCACACCAACTATCAGCGCACATCTCAGCTTTGTTCCTCATATAATTTGTAATATTCTGGCAAATCAGTAAGAATTAATTTCACTAAATTATGGCAGCCATTTGAGTTTTAGACTTCATATCTTTCAGAAAATATATGGTAACACAATGTCATTTATTCTAACAACTTTCTTTGATTACATGAGCAATAGTTAAAATTTATCCCTATTTTTAGGCCTTTATTCCCCAGTTTTTTGGATTTTTTTTTCAGATTTCTATGATAAGAGGTTGAGAGATATGACTGCCAGGTCTTCTTTAATTTATTTATTTTTTTGTAACTCACTGAAGATTACAGTTTCTCAGTGTCAGTCATAGAGTTCCTAATGGTGTTATTCAGTGTCACTGGTACAACAGGTAGCACACTTGCCATTGGTTTATAATGATGTGGGTTGTCTTCCCTCGATACCTCTCAACCTCTTAGTGCAAGAAATCTGCACACAGCCTGACAAAAGGGGGTGATAAAGGCCCAAAAATAGGGACATATTTTGAATGTTGGTGTTATAAACTGAAAAAGTTGCTAGAGTAACAGGGTTTGTTTCAACATACATTTTCTGAAGGATATGAAGACTGAAACTCACATGGATGCCATTATGTGGTGACTCAGATAATCCTACTGAGTTGCTAAAAAAAAACCCCAAATTGTATGAGGAACAGATCAAAAGTAAGATCCAAAATTATGGGCATTCTGTGAAAATCTGGACAGTTGAGAGGTATGCTTCCCACACAAGCTCGATTGATTGCTGACACTACTGTGCAGCATGGAGGGTGGGTGCTGCATTCAGGAGTGTGCTGCTATTTGGATGACATGCCTAATGACTGTCAACTTTTTTATGTAATATAGATTAATTTATTCTTCAACGGCAACAGGCATTCAATTTGTAGATGAAGCACTGAAATTCAAAGTAATTTGCCAGCAGCGACCTCTTCATTAGTCCCAGTTCTATTTAATGTGAAATTATTCAGATGACTCTCACTTCTACAGAGATTGTGCATATTGATTGATATTGGTGGATTATAATGACAGCAGTTTAAATATCCTTTTATGATTGAAAAGTTCTGAAATGGGTAGCCTTGTTATTATTAGTTCATATGTTTTGTTTCATTGCTTACTGGAAAAACTAGAAACTTAAAACACACTCTGGATGGTACTGTATTCAACATGGAATATAATTTAATACAATCAGGAAGGTGAATCAAAAAACATATACATTTATGCATGGCTCTAAAAATGTGTGCAGGGGCTCCATGGTCAGCCGAAAGGTACACTTAATCTGCTACTGGCCAAATACATTTTCTTTGAATGTAGGTTTCAATGCAGTTTCAATGAATGTACATTTCAAAGGCAAAGAAGTTTAGTGTTGTTCAGGTGGAGTCAGTTTTCATTGTTAGACAATATTGTTTTGCTTAATGAATGCAATCAGTGTTTGTGCTATAAAATTTGAAAAAAAGTTTTAAATTAAATTAAAATATCTCTAATCACTGTAGAAGTAAAAAAGAAAATAGTACAGACACTGACAGATTTGAACAGTGTTTATGTTAATTATAGAGAGCAAAAGAGAGGTAAGTAATGGGTCACTGGAATGGCTGCTGGGTGGGGGAGCATGTGTGTGGGGTGTCTGATCTATTACTTTGCCTATGATGCGATTTCACCATTCATGATCCAGCCCTGATCCTGACTCATCCCTTCCCTACAATTAGTACATCTGACGTCAAATCCAAAGATAATTAAAATGAAGAGTGTGACTCACCATCACATCTCATAAACCTCTGCTGAGTCATGATCTTCCTTAAATTTGTTTGCTCCAGCCACTCACTCAGAAGCAAGCACCTACCTTATTAAGTAGAAAAATATGGCCACTAACCCAAAT